>NC_067398.1:442417843-442717843 GCF_016432865.1 Antechinus flavipes
AGATTTTTCTTCTTCCTCATTGCCTCATCCAGTGCATATAGAAAAACTATTAGTTGAATAACTGTTATCTCATATTTATGGTTTCTAAAGAATTTTCTTTCAATAAACCAGTAATATGATTACTTCAATATGAATATCCCTATTTTATAAATGAGTCAACAGAGTCCTAGGGAAATTGCCACTTAACCAGAACCATAAAATGACTAATTGCTGGAAGCAAGACTTAAATGTAGATACTTAGATGAAGGTATTACCATCATTTTAATGAAAGTAGGGTCAAAGTTACAATGAGAATGTGTCTTTAAGTCTTAAACTTAACATGAATCAATATGGAATTTAAGCATTTTTTTCAATAAGGATTCATTTTTTCTAGCAAATTTATTTATTTTTAATACACATTTATTCATAAATCATGTTGGGGAAAAAATCAGAGCAAAAGGGAAAAGTCATAGGAGAGATTTTAAAAAAACAGAAAAAAGTGAATATAACATTTCTGATTTACATTCAATCTACTTCATTATTTTTTTTTGATGCAGATGGCATATACTGTCCAAAATGTGTTGTGATTTCTTTGGTTCACTAAACCACTGAAAAGAACCAAATCTTTCATAGTTGATCATAGCACATTCTTGCTGTTATTGCATACAATGTATTGGTTCTGTTTGTTCTGCTCAGCATTAGTTGATGTAAATCTTTTCAGGCCTTTCTAAAACCATTTTGTTCATCTTTTTTTTTAATAAAACAAGAATATTCCCTTATCTTCATATAATACAAGTTATTCAGCAGTTCTCCAAGTGATGGGCATCTATTCATTTTCCAATTCTTTGCTACTACAAAAAGAGTTGCTACAAACATTTTCACACATGTGGGTCCTTTTACCTCCTTTAAGATTTCCTTGGAATACAAACCTAGTAATGACATTGCTAGGTTAAAGAATTTGTAGATGTATAGCCCTTTGGGCATGGTTCCAGATTGCTTTCTAGAATGGTTGGATTATTTCACAATTTCACCAGCAATGCACTAGTGTCTCCAAAAGTGTGAGGTGTGAGGTGGCATCTCAGAATTGTTTTAATTTATATTTTTCAAATCAATAAATATTTAGAGCTTTTTTTTTCATATAATTATAGGTAGCTTTCATCTGGTCATCTGAAAATTGTTCATATCCTTTGACGATTGTCAACAGTGAATGAATTGTATTCTTATAAATTTGACATAGTTCTTTAAATATTTTAGAAAAGAGATCATTATCAGAAAAAAAAATGATGGCAAAAATTGTTCCCAAATTTGTACTTCCCTTTTAATCTTGTTTCTGTTGGTAGTTTTGGGCCAATTTTTTTTTAATTTAATGTAATCAAAGTTGTCCATTTTGTCTTTTATAATGTTCTCTAGTTATTCTTTGGTCATACATTTCTCCCTTCTCCAAAGATCAGAAAGTTGAGTTATTTCTTGCTCTCTTAATTTATTTATAGTATCATCCTTTATGTTCAAATCATGTATCCATTTTTATCTTATTTTGTTATGGGGTGTGAGATGTAGATCTATGCCAAGTTTCTGATTTATTATTCTCCAGTTTTCTCAGCAATTTTTGTCAAATAATAAGTTCTTATTCCAGATACTAGAATTTGGGTGTTATCAAAAACTAGATAAATATAGATATCGATTATTGTGTCATGTGTATCTAATCCATTCTACTGATCCAAGACTCTACTTCTTAGCCAGTACCCAATGGTTTTTGATTGCTGCGTTATAATATAGTTTTAGGTATGGTACCTAAAATTCACCATCCTTTGTATTTTTTTTCCATTAATTCCCTTGATGTTTCTGACCTTTTGTTCTTCATGATTAATTCTGTTATTATTTTTTTCTAATTCTATAAAATAAGTTTTTGGTAGTTTGACTAGTATGGCACTGAAGAAGTAGATCAATTTAGGCACAATTGTCATTTTTATATTAGCTCATCCTATCCATGAGCAATTGATATTTTTCAAATTGTTAAGATCTGACTTTATTTGTGTGAGAAGTGTTTCACAAATATGTTCATGTAGTTCTTGCGTTTGTCTTGGCAGATAAATGTCCAAGTATTTTATTTTGTCTATAGTAATTTTAAATAGAATTTCTCTTTTTATCTCTTGCTGATGGGCTTTGTCTGTACTATATAAAAATGCTGGTGATTTGTGTGCATTTATTTTATATCTTTCAGTTTTGCTAAAGCTGTGAACTATCTCCAGTAAGTTTTTGGATGATTTTCTAGGATTCTTAATGATCTCTTGAAGAATGCTATCCAGGCTCTTTTGGTCATGGTCTTCAGGTAGGCCAATAATTTTAAAATTGTCTCTTCTATATTTATTTTTCAGGTTGGCTATTTTTCCAATGAGGTATTAAACATTTTCTTCTATCTTTTCATTTTTTTTTTAGTTTGTTTGATTCTTGCTGTCTCACAGAGTCATTGCTTCCATTTGTCCTGTTTTAGTTTTTAATGTGTTGGCCTGAATACCTTGTTCATCCTAGTAAGACTGACCTTTCTCAAAAACTTCCAGTCTATCTTGAGCTGGGGAATGATTTCATTCCATCAGACTGTGTTCAGATGTTTGGTTTCATGTGAGTTTTGAGCGAAACTGGGAGAGCTCAAGCAACTTCCTGACTTCATTTTGTCATCTTGGCTCCACTCCCCAATAAGGATTCATTTTATAAGGTTTTTCAAAATGATGCAAATAGAGATAATTATCAATTTGAATAGAGATAAATATCAATTTAACTTTAAATTTGAGAATTGCATTCTTAGACATCTTTTTATCATGTGACATATTAGAGTGGAGTAGAACTCAAGAAAAAAAAATGAAATATAGGCTTTAATTCTGTTCCTCCAACATGATGTACTAAGCTACGAAATTTTGTTGGTAATGTTTTTGTTTTGTTTTTCAGTTTTTCATGGTTCTGCTGAAAAATGAAATTCTACATTGATTTGAAACTAAGGGCAAAACAAATATGCTAAAGATAAATTGATTCAGTAAAGTATTTTCTCCTAAGAATAAGCACACAAAAGTAGATAACAGCAATGCAGGGGAAATAGTATTAATCTTC
The DNA here is from genome assembly GCF_016432865.1 of Antechinus flavipes. NCBI lineage: Eukaryota > Metazoa > Chordata > Mammalia > Dasyuromorphia > Dasyuridae > Antechinus > Antechinus flavipes. Next base: position 442,420,925 of record NC_067398.1, read on the forward strand.
TCACTGTTTTGATACAATTACTTTATTACTTCCTTTGTTCTGACATAATCACTTGTTTATTGTAACTGCCTCTACTGAAGGGGGTGATTTTAATGTCCATCATCAATGTGAATGGAAAACAGGTATAACTTTTGTGTTTATGTCAGAAATGCTACGTTGATTCTCTGGTAACATATGATGGACTAAAAAGCCTTCCTTACAAAGGACACATTTTGTTTGATTGCTCCAAATATGCAACTTTTGTGTAAAGGTTGTAAGATGCAATCTATATTTTTTTTAGAAATTTACAACTTATAATCTATAGATTCTGTAATAGCTAAGCACTGATCATTTTTATTACCAGAAAAATTACTCAATTGATCTTTCAAAGTATTATTTAATATATTCAGATGAATGATTTCCATTTAGTTCACTCGTTTTTTTGTATATTAATTATCTGATAGACTTTTCTAAGAAACTGTGACATGTTATTTCAATTTGGACCACATTGGATTTTGGAACACTGTATCTATCTATCTATCTATCTAATATGTGAGACCTATGGAGAGAAGAAGAATGAAGAAACGCTGTGGTTTGCTTGAAAAATGTTTGTGCTACTCTCCTAACCCACTAGGGTGTGATAGAAAAATTATAAAATATTAATATATCAGGAACCTTCCCTAAATCCCAATTCCATCCAAATTTTGCATCAATCCTGCTCTGTTTCCAAGCAACATAAAACATAAAATATTTCCTCCTTATTCTGAATCTTTGACTTTTTGTAGGTTCACATTATATATTTGTATAAAAATATATATGCCTGTTCTGTAGAATTCCATTCATAGAGAGATTCAGATATTTTAACCATATCTATGCATATATTGCATCTGTATGTCTAATCAGAAGTTGTAGGTCTCTCTGTATAGTTTTGAAATCATATCTATTAATGTATGTAGACATACAAAAAATTACATTTCCACATAGATAACAAAAATTTAAAAAAGCATTTTAACACACATATATAGCGGCCAATACAAAATACCAAACAGGAAAAAAAAAAGATTTTTTTTAAGTAGGAGAGTGTTACTGATGAGATGATAATCACTCTGAGACAGCATTGCTACTATAAAAGCTGCAAAACAAAAGGGGGTACAGTAGGTTGTTCTATATTCAAGTGTGGAAACCAACAAGAAAAGGCAGTTAGGGTTCACAGTGGTCTTTTTAGTGCATGCACACCAGCAATTAACTTGATCTGTAGTCTAAGAGGCATTTTATAATTAATTTCTCAGCATTTACTGCATACAAGCCATCACTTTAAAGTGCTATGTCATTAACAAAATCCCATTTTTTTCATGAAGAATAGGCATACTGATCTACATTTTTCCATGCTGCAGAGCCAGAATGGACTCGAGGGATATTATCTTATTCAGAAAGAACCTTTCAAGGTTGAATAAAAGAAATGGTGCAGGGTCCCTGGGAGAGGGAAGTGATCATCATTTTCACCTTCAACTCTTCTTTGATGTGGCAGAGTCAATTTTTAATCAGCAGCCATCAGACTGGGCTTCATTTCGCCTTACAAAGTCCTATTACTCTGCCACTTTCTGGAAGGAGGTGATAAGGACAATGCTCTTCTTTTTCTCTGCATAGAGCCCCGCATATGATGAGTCCCTTTGGAGAGGCTTGATAAAAAAAAAAAAATGAATGAGTATTTAGGGATAAAGGTCACCTCTCTGTCAGAATTAACTCTTCAGGACAACAAAGTTTGATTTTACTATATTTGTTTTCAGGAGCTGCCCATTGTCTTTGTAGGAACCAGCTGTTATGAGATTGAGGGGGGAAAAGGGTTAAAAGAACATCCGTTTTTGATGTCAGTGATACTTAGGGTTATTAGCAGCAAGCACTAAGCAGCCTTAGTGGCTGTAATGCTAATAGGCATTATAGAAATTAGTGATTTTTCAGGAAAGGGGGAAACATGCAATTAAAACATACCTCTTTGAGTAATACACCTGAAAGAAGTCATTTATCACCGGAGTGTACATTAGAGCAATCCAGATAAAATAAGGAAAAATAGACTCCATGCATTCAGCCAAATTGAAAAATGAAAAGTGAGGGAAAAAATCCCACAATTTTCCCCTCTGGAGGTGTTTTTTATGTTAAATAAAGCTAAATTATTTTTTAAACTATGCATTCATGCAGAAAGGAAAAAAAAAACCTTTATAATCTCTTAGTATCATTTATTGTAGTCAGCAGTCTTAATTGCCTCACTGAGATGGATCAGAGTTCTGGGAATTACCCACTAAAATGATGTTACTACTTTCCAGCCTTCACATTTCTTGATATAATCTCATTAAAAATATCAAGCCTCCAGGTAAGGGAATACATATGGATACTAAATGCATTTTAAACAGGAGCACCCAAACTGATGACCTAGTTATTACAGAACAAAGCAGCCAAAGATGAATGTTAATGCTTAAGTGCAGCAGTTTCTTTCTTGGTTAATTCCATAATTATTAACATATTTTTGGAATACATCTGCCTGTTACTCTTGAAAAAAAAAAGATGATAATGTTGAACCAACCAAAATACCAAAATGACATTTTTTGGAATAAAATAAATACTTATTTTCCAGAAGACCACACATGTGAAAAAACACACATAGTTTCATTAACTATAATTACTGAAAGGAGATGGGAAGAGATGTTTGCCAAATCGTTCTTTTTTTCCTGTGTGTTCTAGAAATGCTAGCTGGGTTGAAGTATAAACCTCTAGAGAAACACACTCATCACCCAGCCAAATAAAGGGGGAGGAGTGAAGGGGAGAGCCTTGCTGGGTCCACTATATATAATAATTAGATTTTTATAGAATTGGATTTCCTCTTATAAATTGGAAAGAATGATTTTACTAAAGCTAAGAGAGCATATAGCTAGAACTGGTCAAGTGCCACACACTTCAATGTGTTGCAATAACAAGCCATGCCCTCTTTGGTTCAGAGTCATGTGGCACTGAGAAGAAATTAAAACTTTGGAGCCAGGATGGGCTTTAGAACATTTTAGTACTTAATTACCAGTGATACCAGAGTGCCCAGCTGCTCAGGTAGACCACACAGATATTGAAGCAATAAACTTTGAGAATATGGTTTCCCTTAGTAAAGAATAGATTCTGTTATCCTGTAACAAAATATGCTAATTACAATTGAATATAAAATCAAAAAAAAAAAAAAAAAGAGAGAGAGAGAGAGAGAAAGAGAGGGCAAAAAGAGGGGAGTCTCAATGCAGATGAAAAAATGAAGTAACTTGCAGCTATATTAAAGGTTTTAGCATTTCAGCGATAGAATAAATGATTTATTCCATTGAGTTTTAATTCTGCTATTCAAATTATCTTTGAAATGAATGAGAAATAGTATGTGACTTATTCTATACTTATTAATACATTAAAATAATTTGACTGAATAGAAGTGAAAAAATTAAGAAATTTATCTCATAATGAATACCTTGTACTTTTAATCAAGTGTCCAAATTTGCAATAAGTTGATAATACTCACTTGAATCAAACAATCTGCTTATCACCTGACAACTGCAATGAGAACTGAATTTTCCCATATTAGAGAATTGCACTATCTCCCAGGTTAGTGTTCTCAAACTAAAGTTTCTTGTTGAAGATTCATCTCAAAAACTATCTTCTATATGAAGCCTTTCCTGATGCCCACAACCACTAGTGCACTGTTTTCAGGGAGTGTACTTCTAAATGTTTAAAAACCAGCTAGCTTCCCAGGGGAGAAAAACTGTATATGAAACACACTTATATGTGGACATTATTCTCATTACTTTAAGTCTAGAAATCAACAAAACAAAACAAATAAAGCCCTAATTTGTAGCATTTGTCACTTTTTGAAATGGAATTTTCATATTAAATGTGGCAATAGATTCTCCACTGTGTATAGGTTCCACCAAACCCATCTCTACTTCCCTAAACTACTTTATATTTATTTTTATGTATTTTATGTTTATGTTATCTTTTCTGTTAAACTTCTTGAAATAATAAAACTGATTAAGAAAAATGATGAGTTCATTTTAGTCTTTATATTCTCTATGCCCAACACCTTAGTAGATACTTAGTAGGCACTTAATAAAAGTTATTTGATTGATAGATATTTCTTTAACTACTTCTTAATAAACAGTGTTAACAACTTCTAATTCATTAATCAATTTTATTTGTACATTCTTGTTTATCACTTTACTTGTTTAATTGGACAAAATGATTCAGAATTACATAATGTGGAGTACTCAAAGTCATGTAAAAATACTATTAGTGGCTTTTCAGTTATTTTTTGTTGGGAGTGGGAAGAGACGAAAATAATTCCTCTTTATCTAAAGTAATTAAGCCTAGTTTTTTTTTTTTTTTTTAAGAGCAGTATTAGTGAGATTGAGACACTAATAGTTAGTGTACCCTGGTTTTCTATCATTGTAGAGATGACCTTTTGTGAGTATTCTGCAACATACTTAAACTAGGCATTTATATCAGATCAATCCTTGAATCTCAAAGCACATGAGAAAAATAGAGATTTTTCTTCTTCTCTGTGCATTAAGTAATGTTTTATAAGATTCCTGTGAAATAGTAAGAGTAATATAGTATCCAATAAATTTTACAATAAACTTTTACTTCATCTTCAGAGTTAATATCTTCAAATGACAATTCCATGGACTCAGGTAGGTTTAAAAGTCATTCAACCCTTGTCCTTTTGTTGTTGTTAGTTATTATTGTTGCTGTTTTTTGTTTTGTTTTGTTTTTGTTTTTTATACACAGATTTAGATGCCAAGGTTATAAATGCTAAATCTATTTGAAAAGAAAACCCAGAAAATTTGAAAAAGTTAGAAATTATATTATCAGTATAAGTGAATTTATTTTTAATACTTCCCAAAGGACATATTTTATTTACATGGCATTGAGACAAAAAGATGAATGAAAATAATACATCTTTGTGTACCAGGAGCTATTATATACTTTTAAGAGATAATTTTATAAAAAAATAAGATTATAATAATAAGTCTGGGACCTTACAATCTCAAAAGAAGAAAAATTATAGACAACCCAAGAGGCCATAAAAAAGGATTTATTGAGTATATTGCAAATAAAGAGTAATATGTTACAATTTTGTACATGGGAATTAGTATTAATGAAAGCAATAGGGACATACATAACCAAAAAAATGGGAAAGGCATGAAAAGGAGGAAGGGAGGAAGGAAAGGAGGGAGAGGGAGGAAGGAAGGAAGGAAAGCAAGAAGGGAGGGAAGAAGGAATGGGGAGGGAGGGAAGAAAGGAGGGGGAGGGAGGGAGGAAGACAGGGAGGGAGGAAAGGAGGAAGGAAGGGAGGGAGGAAGGAAGGAAGGAAGGAAGGGAGACAGGAAAAACAAACATCTATTAAACATTTATCATGTTCTGGGGACACAAATACAAATTTTAAAAATACCTGAGAACTTAAAGAATCTAAGTTGCAAAAGGAAAAAGAAAACAAAAGGAAAATGGAGAAGATAGAGGAGTAATGTACCCTAAGCAGAAGTACTATTTTGAAGTACATAAGCCAGGAGAGATGTGTAGAATGAGAATAAAAGAAAGTCTATGCCACTTCATAAAATGGGGGCTTCAGGAGAACTTCATCAATGGGAAAAAAGTAGGTTTAACAGAATGATAAGAAGAAAGGAGAATTTCTGAAAGTCTGAGTTTTGTATTAATATAAAAATAGTGAAATTAGTGTATTGGATAGACCCTCTAAGAAGTATTTATGGAATGTCACTAAGAAAAATCAAAGAGGATAGAAAACAAAACAAAACAAAACATAGACAAGTTGCAAACTAGAAGTCCTACACCACTGGTATTATAGATTCATCAAAGAATCAAAGTAATGATAATAATGATGATGATTTAGAATTAAGACAACATTAAAGAAAATGAATTCATTTTTAAGGAAAATATAGGCTATTGCAAAGAACAGCACATTACTTTACAACTGATGATAATCTTCAAGTAGGTAGCAAGGAGGTCATAATATTCTCTCCTATTTAGTTCCTTTTCTTTCTTTTCCCAACTCAAATTTCATTTTTTTCACATGTGTAAATTCCCAACAAATATCAAAATTACTTACTTACCCTTTACTATGATAAAATATCTTGTTTTACATCACTCTTGATTGATTCTTGTAGATCTTAAAATGCAGTCATATATTTGGATTAAAAAATAAAGTTCACAAGTATAAATTAGGAAATATTAAGTGCCATATAGTCACTAGTTACTGTTTTATTTCTATTAAACATTTTGATGTCTTAATTTCAGTGGAAATTACTCATACAATTCATAATATCATAGATTTTAATTGCTATCTCCTCTTATTTTCCTCTAAGTACATTTCTTTGTACTTAGTATATATAAAAGCTGAAGAGTTTTGATAGCAAATTAACTTATAATGGGTTTAAAATCTAATTTATTTTGGCTACATTCATTTTTAAAATACACTATATTTTTATCTTTTCCATTCTCCTTTTCATTCTCACCTTTATTTTTTCTATTATTCCACACTACTGACCATCACTACTTTTGCTGTCCTTTGTGTGGTTGAATTTTTTTGAACCTGTCAGATCTTGGTGTTTTTCTCTTTTCATCCAAAGGGCACTCAGTAGTTATGTTTTCCTTGAGAACATTGTTTTTAAAATATTATTTTTTTCCAAATTAGGCACTTGAAAAGTTTTAGCTTTTAAAAAAGAATAGAAGATGGAAAGAAGATGAACAATTGTCTCCAAAATTTGCATCATGTCAATTTATAGAAAAAAATTTTTTTCTGTGATTTGTTCATTAATTATATATTATGAATGATTGGAAGAACAAATGCTTTTCACATTTATTTCTCAAACTCTTAGTCCATTGCCAAATAAGAAGCTCACCATCAATGCTAAGAATCTTTGTGGTTTCATGTAGCCTTTAAGCAGATACATGGAGAATATGAGCTCCAAGATATTTTGGTTTGATAAAAACAATTTCACATTTTACTAACCACAAATATGTACAAATAGGGTAGACATGTTCATGTTAGGGCATTTTAAATTATAACCTGAATATGATTCAATAATTCTGAAAATGAAAGTCATTTGAAATGGTAAGGATCTAATGTGCAAAAGGTAAATCTTATTATGGAAAAGAATCCTTCATAAGTAGACTGTCTCTATCAACAATATCTCTCTAACATGGCAATGATGTCCTTTTTCCTCTCATTGTGATAAAAACAATCTACTCCAGAAGATGTGTGAGATATGTGTACGTGTGTGTGTGTATGTATTAATGTGTTGGAGGGGTAGGGTACTTGTATCAGAGTGAGAGAAAATGTCACATCTAACAGCCTTCATGAATGAGAAAATTTTCTTCAAAGACACACAAATTTTTAATTTTGTTGTTTATGGAATTTAAAAAATCCTATTTTGAACTTTTCACCCCAACCACCACCACTTTTAATTCTTTGATGGAACCTTTCTTTTTTAAATAAAAATACAAAATGGGTGGAGGCATTGCCATGCACACAGAAGTACTTAAGAGAGAATTCAAAAGATAAATTAATGAATTTCTATTTCAAGAAAGCCTATTTATTAAGACTACACAGTGTTCAGAGCTGTCCATTGTTTGTTTCCTTAGAAGTTTTCTTTTATTCTTTACATATGTTACCCCTTCCTCCCAGAAGGCTAAAATTAAACAGAGATACAAACACACACACACACACACACACACACACACACACACAAGCACGCACGCACACACACATCCATATGCATCTATGTAGGATTGTATTAAACTTATTATACTGTATTATATACCTGTTTTTTTGAAGGTAGATAACATCTTCATAAGTCTAAGCCATTCCATATTTTTCTAATTCCATAAACTCATCATTTTCTACACAACTGCATCCCAACCTTATGTTGTCTGGTTATATTACATAGTCTAAAACAATATTGAATAATATGTCTCTTTATATTGAAGTTTTCCTATTTGTCTCTTATTTGAAATCTATTTTTGTTATAATATGGTCTAAGATCATGATTACTACTCCTGCTTTTTTTTTTTTAATATAAGAACTTCTATTTGTGATCTTTACCCTTGCCTTCCCATTACTGAACCCAAACACCTCCCATCCCCTGCCTGGTTCCCTCACCTATTCTCTCCCCCAACTTTTCCCTTTACCCTTTTATTTTTATTTGAATTTAGAATACATTTATAGCTCTCCCCCCCTCTATATATAGATATATAAATACCCACACACATATATATGTGTGTGTGTATGTATATATGTGTGTGTGGTTCCCTCTTTATTCTAGTCCTGTTAATCTACATTCCCTTCTTTACCCCTCTTTATCTTTATCTTCTTTATCCCTCCCTTATTTTTAATTGTAAAGGATTGTATTCCCCCTCGAGATATATATGTTATTCCCTTTTAACCCAAATCTGATGTGAATAGGGTTCCCATTTATCATTTCCTCCCATGCTCTTATTTCTTTCTGAATTTAAAAGATATTTATACTTTTGCACTTATGAGTATATGTATGTGTATTGTTTCACCTTTAAACTGCTTCCAATGAGAGTAGGATTCCAATACTACCCACTTTCCTCTCCCATCTAGATACTCTGTGTCATCATTCATACCTCATTTGGATAAGATACCTACTCCTTTTTACCTTTTCCTACACACTTTTGCTTTTTAGAATTACATTATATTCAGCTCTACCTCAATCTTTCTTTCAAACTAATCAATTACTAATGACAAGCTTAGACATAAGACTTACATGTATAAAAATTTATAAAAACATAGTTTGTTTTTATTGAATCCATTGTAAATAGTCTTGATTTCTCTTTTTGTATGTCAAGTTTTCTATTAAGTTCAGGTCTTTTTACAACAAATCCCTGAAAGTTTGGTAATTCATTGTGAATACCTTTTTTTTTTTTCATTCATGATTATGCTTAACTTTTCAGGACAGGATATTTTGGGCTTCAACCCCAGGCTTTTTTTTTTTTTAACTCTTTATTGTATATAGTGTTCCAAGACTTAGTCTTTTAGTGTAGCTGCTGCTAATTTTTTTTAAACTTTTCCTGTCTTTTTCCACTTATCCCTTTCCCATCCAGGGACATTACTCTACTTATGGTTCCTCATACAAATATACATCTCTCTTGTATGACAATCCCTGTGTTGTTGGGTTTTTACTTTTTTTTTTTTGGCTTTGGTATTTGGGGCAATTAAGGTGACCATTGCCCAGGGATGTTAAGTATCTGGTTTGAACTCGGGTCTTCCTGACTTCAGGGCTGGTGTTCCATCCAGTGCACCATCTAGCTGCCCCTGGTTTTAAAATTTTTTTACTGGGCTTTTACCCTGGTTATGCTCCCTTCAGCCCAGTGTTGTTTTCCTGAACTTTTCCAAGATGCAACTCAAATCTACTTCTGAAAAATGCCTTTTCTGAATTACCACCCCCCACACCCCCTTTATTATCTTCACTCTGAGATTACTTCCCATTACCACTGCAGATATGTTGTATGTAGAATATTTAGTATGTCATTCATTCCATCAGAATGTTTTAATATTAATGATTACTATACCAAGCACATAGCAAAATGTATGGCATGCAATAAGTGTTTAATAAATGCTTGAAAAATTACTGCATTAAGGAAGAAATGTGTCCAACATTATTTACACATTTAAATTTTTATAAATTGATTTAGAGCAAATATACACAGCATACATGTGCATATATATATATATATATATATATATATATATATACAGATATAATCACATACATACAACTCGGTTAGGGTATTGAATTGACTTTTTGGATCAAGGAACTCAGTGAGAAAACTCTTCCAATTTGGTCAACAATTGTTCACAGCTTCTAAACTCCAGCAATTATCATCAGCACTTATATAGTCTTTTTGTAGAAATGTTTTAAAAGCTGTTCAACATCATATTTATAATTCATACATCATCTATTGCTCTTTGAATGTTAAGTGTTAAGCACATATTCACTACATAACAAATTTTGATGATTATAAATTCTAGGAAATATCTTTTGTTCAGGGTTATAACCTTGAATATTTTACTGGCCCCTAAGCTAGTTTCCTTTATTTAGCACAAATTTACCTTCCTAAAAGACTATAGAATTCATGTCACTCACCAGACATTGTAAGTTTATGGTGTTTTGTTAGGTGCTTGGGTGAATATTACCATTCCCTCTGAAAGAAGATGGGGGAGCCAATGCTAAAGTTCATCCAATGGTATTATTTTTCTTTAGGCACACCTGTCCAATGCTTTAAGTTTGCCTTTGCCATAAACATCATTTATTATTTATTTCTATCATATATCTTCCTGTTGATCACTGGATAGAATTTGCAAATCCTCTTTGGCATTTAAAATCAAATAGCATGTGCTTCCAAAAAAAATCTTCTTAACTCAAGCTAATTTTTGTGCTGACTTTACCCCACAAAATCTCCTTTTTTATTACTCACTTTCTTATATGGACATTTCTATATGCCTCAGTATGTTTAATTTTCCTCTTTCCATAGTTCTGTCTTTTAAGATTCACAAGGATCTATGTCTTTTTTTATGCCTTTTTATTTACAAGATATATGCATAGGTAATTTTTCAGCATTGCCAGTTGCAAAGCCTTTTGTTCCAACTTTTTCCTTCCTTCCCCCCACCTTTTCCCCCAGATGGCAGGTTGACCAATACATGTTAAATATGTTAAAGTATTAGTTAAATACAATATATGTATACATGTCCAAACAGTTATTTTACTGTATAAAAAGAGTCAAATTTTGAAATAGTGTACAATCAGCCTGTGAAGGAAATAAAAAATGCAAGCAGACAAAAATAGAGGGATTGAGAATTCTATGTAATGGTTCATGATCTATGTCTATAAAAAAAAATTCTTGATCGAACTATCCCACTTAATATTTTTCTTTCCCTGAAATTCTGTAGAAAATATTGTATGACAAATTTTCTCTTTATCAATATTTTTTCTTTTGTTTTATGCACAGAAGTCCTGTCTCCCCATGGAAAGTACAAAAGATCAAGTTCTTTATTTTAAAACAAAGATTTTTAACATTTTTATTTAAACTTCTGAGTTCCAGGGGTGAAGCCAAGATGGTGGAGAAGGCACACACGACTTTCTAAGCTCCTCTCATACCCTTACAACTAACTATTAAATTCAGCCTCAAAAATAAGGCTTGAGTGGTAAAACCCACAAAGACTTGAAGTACAATAACTTACCAATGAAGATAATCTGGAAGATCGCCAGGAAAGGTTTGTCCTGAGGGGCCAGAGGAGATCAGTGCAGGCAGGAGATAGAAGAGACTAGCATACAGAGCAGACCAGGGTGGGTAGCCTCTATGGCTAGAAAAGTTATAGAGATAGCTCTGGCATAGGCTGATTGCTCTGCTCTGCTTGCAAAATATCAGATCAGCAGAGAAATTAATGCCAAGACAGAGGGTACTCTAAAAATGCCAGAACCTAAGAAGATCTGGCTATACCCACCCAATACCAAAAGTGATTCAGCACAGACTACAGCAGAGTTATGCAGCTGCAAATTGCAGCACAGCGGGCAGTCACTAATCTGCACAGCAGGAGGGTGCAGCCTGGGGCAGCCTCTCATCTGCACAGTGAGGGGCTCAACCTGGGGCAATAGAACTTCTGCAACATGACTGTGCTTCCCTGGGCAAAGACAGATCCAGTCCCTGCAGGACTATTGCTAATACACAGAGCCTGATGGCGGGCTTTGGCCTAGGGTAGTGATTCTTTCACTGCTCAGCTTCTAGAGGCAGGGCAGTTGTTAATCCGCACAGCAGGGTTCTTTGCAGGGCATTTCCACAGCTCAACCCAAGCCTAGTTACATATGGTGGGAAAATTTTTCCCAGAGCACTCCTGTATCCACAGCTCTTTGCAGCCTGTTGGCAGGACAGCTGCCATCCATACACCTATCACTGCTCTGCAGAGGAAGCTGGTAACCTCCTGGCCTTAAAAGCAGACCCTATAGGAAAATTAGTTAAAAAAATCAAAAGGACAATCTATATCTTCTATACAGAAAGAGAGGGGGATTTTAACCCCAAGGAGATTAACAGCAGACAATCTCCAGACAATTGTTAATCTCCAACACAAAAGACTTTCCTAGAAGAGACTATTAAGACTTTTTAAAGAGAGCTAGAAGAAAAATGAGGAAAGGAAGAGAAGCTATGCAAGAGAGTAACAACTTCCTGAAATGTGAATAGGAAAAGGTAAAAAACTCACTGGAAGTGCAGGGAAACAGAATTTGTGAATTGGAAAAGGTAAAGAAATCCCAAAAAAGTAAGATTTGTGAATTAGAAGAGATAAAGAACTCAGAGGAAAGTAGGATTTGTGAACTGGAAAAGATAAAGAATTCCTAAGAAAGCAGGATTTGTGAATTGGATAAAAAAAAATAAATCACTAAAAAAAAAAAAATTAGTGAGATGGACAAAAATTCCCTAGAGCAAAACAACTCATTTAAAAACTCAATTGGACATATACAAAAAGAAGTAAAAAAAAAAAAAAAAAAAAAAAGCTAATGAAGAAAATAACTCATTAAAAATTATAACTGAACAAATAGAAATGAATAAATCATTGAGACATCAAGAACCAGTTAAGCAAAACCAAAAAAAAAAAAAAAAAAACATGAAATATGTATTCGTAAAACAACAGATTTGGAAAATAGATCTAGGAGAGATATTTTGAGGATTATTGGACTTCCCAAAAATTATGATGAAGAAAAGAGCCTAGATACTATTTTACAGGAAATCTTTAGAGAATTACCCAGATAAATTAGAATCAGAAGGTAAAACAGGCATTGAAAGAATTCATCAAGTACCTTCTGAAAAAGACCCTAAAATAAAAACTCCAAGGATTGTTGTGGCCAAATTTCAGAACTATCAGACTAAGGAAAAAATTTTACAAGCAGCCAGGAAAAAAACAATTTAAATACGGAAGTCGAACAAAAAGGGTCACTTAAGATCTTGCTGCCTCCACATTAAAGGATCAAAGAGCTTTGAATCTGATATTCCAAAAGGCAAAAGAATTTGGAACGCAGCCAATAATAGACTACCAGCTAATCTCAGCCTTTTCTTCCATGGAAGAAGATGGACATTTAATGAAACAGATGAATTCGATTTGTTTCTAAGGAAAAAATAGATCTAAACAAAAATTTTAACATAGGACTTAAGAGAAGCAGAAAAAGGTAAAAGGAACTCTTGAGAATTGCATTTCTGTTGTGGATACACATAAAAACCACATGTAAAATTTGATTTTATTGATATAACATAAAAAAGGGGAAGTAGAGATGGAAAGGTGATAGTGTCAGAAAAAGGGAAAAGGGAAGATAAAAAGAGGGAAACTACAACCCACAAAGAAGCAAAGGAAACCTATCATATCTGAGGGAATTTAGAGAGGGGAAATCTTAGTCTCATCAGAGTTGGCTCAAAGAGAAAATAACTGACATATTTGTTTTACAGAGAATCTTCTCTCACCTCATTAGAAAGTGGGAGAAGAAAAGGGAAAAGGAAAGGAGTGATAAAGGAAGGGTACAAGAAAGGGGAAGGGAATTAAAGGGAGAAGTGATGCAGCTAAAGTGGTAATAAGGGGAAATTTTATATCTTTAGAGGGTTACTTGAATAAAATAGAGAAAGAGATCAATGAATTGGGCTTAAAACTTAAAAAGCTAGAAAAAGACCAAATTAAAATTGTGAATTCTACCAAACATTTAAAGAATAATTAGCCCAAATATTATATAAGCTATTTGAAAAATAGGGAATGAAAGAGTCCTACCAAATTCCTTTTAAGACACAGACATGGTACTGATACCTAAACCAGGTTGGTTGAAAACAGAGAAAGAAAATTATAGACCAATCTCCCTAATGAATATTGATGCTATAATCTTAAATAAAATATTAGCAAAAAGATTACAGAAAATCATCCACAGGATAACACACCATGACCAAGTAAGATTTATACCAGGAATGCAGGACTAGTTCAATATTAGGAAAACTATTACTATAATTGGTAATATTAATAACCAAATTAACAAAAAACATATGATCATCTCAATAGATGCAGAAAAAGCATTTGATAAATTCCAACACCCATTCCTATTAAAAACTGTTGAGAGTATAGGAATAAATGGTCTTTTCCTTAAAATAATCAGTAGCATCTATTTAAAACCTTCAGTAAGCATCATAGGTAATAGGGATAAACTGGAACCATTCCCAATAAAATCAGGAGTGAAACCAAATTGCCCACTATCACCATTACTATTCAATATTGTATTAGAAATGCTACTTTTGGCAATAAGAGTTGTAAAGAGATTAAAGGAATTAGAATAGGTAATGAGGAAACCAAATTATCATTCCTTGTTGATAATATGATGGTATACTTAGAGAACCCCATAGAGTCTGTTAAAAAGCTATTAAAAATAATCCACACTTTTAGCAAAGTTGCAGGATACAAAATAAACCCACATAAGTTATCAGCATCCTTATATATCACCAACAAAATCCAACAGAGTTACAAAGAGAAATTCCATTTAAAGTAACTACCGATAGTATAAAACATTTAGGAATCTATTTGCCAAGAAAAAATCAGAAACGATATGAGCAAAACTACAAAACACTTTCCTCATGAATAAATTCAGATCTAACCAATTGGAAAACTATTAAATGCTCTTGATTTGGGTGAGCAAATATAATAAAGATGGCAATACTACCTAAATTAATCTATTTATTTAGCATCATACCAATCTGACTCCCAAAAAAACTATTTTAATAACCTAGAAAAAATAACAACAAAGTTCATATGGAAAAACAAAAGGTCAAGAATTTCAAGGGAATTAATGGGAAAAAAATCAAATGAAGGTGGCCTAGCTATATCAGATCTAAAATTATACTATAAAGCAGTGATTACCAAAACCATTTGGTATTAGCTAAAAAATAGACTAGTTGATTAGTGGAATAGGTTAGGTTCAAGGACAAAACACCAAATAACTTTAACAATCTAGTGTTTGACAAACTCGAAGACCCCAGCTTTTGGAATAAGAACTCACTATTGACAAAAATTGCTGGGAAAATTGAAAATTGGTATGGCAGAAACTAGGCATTGACTCACACTTCGCATTGTACACCAAGATGAGATCAAAATGGGTTCATGACCTAGGCATAAAGAATGATATTATAAATAAATTAGAAGAACATAGGATAGTGTACCTCTCAGACCTGTGGAATAGGAAGAATTTATGACCAAAGAAGAACTAGAGATCATCACTGATCATAAAATAGAAAAATTTGATTATATCAAATTGAAAAGTTTTTGTAGAAACAAAACTAATGCAGACAAGATTAGAAGGGAAACAATAAACTGGGAAAACAGTTTTACAGTCAAAGGTTCTAATAAAGACCTCCTTTCCAAAATATATAGAGAACTGACTCTAATTTATAAGAAATCAAGTCATTCTCCAATTGATAAATAGTCAAAGGATGTGAACAGACAATTCTCAGACGAAGAAATTGAAACTATTTCTAGCCATATGAAAAGATGCTCCAAGTCATTATTAATCAGAGAAATGGAAGTTAAGACAACTCTGAGATATCACTACACACCTGTAACAGATTGGCTAGAATGACACGGAAAGATAATGCTGAATGTTGGAGGGGATGCGGGAAAACTGGGACCTGATGCATTGCTGGTGGAATTGTGAATACATTCAGCCATTCTGGAGAGCAATTTGGAACTATGCTCAAAAAGTTATCAAACTGTGCATACCATTTGATCCAGCAGTATTACTACTGGGCTTATATCCCAAAGAGATTTTAGAGAAGGGAAAGGGACCTGTATGTGCAAGAATGTTTGTGGCAGCCCTCTTTGTAGTGGCCAGAAACTGGAAACTGAGTGGATGCCCATCAATTGGAGAATGGCTGAATAAATTGTGGTATATGATATATGAATATTATGGAATTTTATTTTTCTGTAAGAAATGACTAGCAAGATGATTTCAGAAAGGCCTGGAGAGTTACATGTACTGATGTTGAGTGAAATGAGCAAGACCAGAAGATCATTATATACTTCAACAACAATACCATATGATGATCAATTCTGATGGACATGGCCCTATTCAATAATGAGATGAACCAAATCAGTTCCAATAGAGCAGTAATGAACTGAACCAGCCACACTTAGCAAAAGAACTCTAGGAGATGACTATGAACCACTACATAAAATTCCCAATCCCTCTATTTATGTCTACCTGCATTTTTTATTTCTTTCACAGGCTAATTGTACACTATTTCAAAGTCCAATTCTTTTTGTACAGCAAAATATCTATTTGGACATGTATACATGTATTTTATTTAATTTATACTTTAACATATTCAACATGTATTGCTCAACCTGCCATCTGGGGGAAGGAGTGGGGGGAAGGAGGAGAAAAGTTGGAACAAATGGCTTTGTAATTGTCAATGCTGAAATTTTACCCATGTTCCGAATTCTAATTCCTTCTTCCTCAACCCCTCTCATAAACAGTAAGCAATCACATAATCGTTATATAGATACAAGCATGTCAAATATTTCCATATCAATCATGTTGTGCTAGAAAACTCAAATTAAAAAAGGGAAAATAAAAAAAATATATCATTCTTGTTTCTATCCAGTCAATATCAGGTTTTCCCCTGGAGGCAGAAAACATATTTCATCACCTTATCATTGTATTGGCGAGAACAACTAAATTTTTCACAACTCTTCATTGAACAGTATGGCTATTTTGTGCATAATGTTCTACTGGTTTTGTTCACTTCACTAAGTATGCACACATGTGAGTCTTTCCAGAATTCTCTGAAATCTATCATCCTGCTTATCAATCATTTCTTATAGCACAATAATACTCCATTACAATCATATTGTAGCTTATTTAACCCTAGTTAATGGGTTTCTTTTGATTTCCTATTCTTAGACACCAAAGAAAGACCTAATATACATACACACATTGTTATGATATATACCTGGCATATATACATATATACACATATGTACATACAAATGCATTCCTTTGCAGTTTTTTGTTACTATTTTTTTAGTATACCAAGGTATTGCTGGGTCAAAGAGCAGGCACAGTTCCATATTAATCTCTAGAATGATTGGATCAGTTAACATTTCCACCAACAAAGAATAAGTGTCCTGGATTTCCCTCAAACATTCTTCATTATATTTTCTGTCATATTAGACAATATGAGAGGTATATAGTGGTACTTCAGAGTTATCTTAATTTGCATTTCTCTGACCAATAGTGATTTAGAGCGCCTTTTCATATGAATAGAAATAGTTTCAATTTCTTCTTCTGAAAATTGTCTGCTCATATACTTTGAACATTTATCAATTGGAGAATGGCTTGATTTCTTGCAAATTTGAGTCAATTCTCTACATATTTTGGATATGGCACTTTTATCAGAACATTTGATTGTAAATGTTTTCTCAGTTTATTGCTTCCCATCTAATTTTGTCTGTATTAGTTTTGTTTGTACAAAAACATTTATAACTTAATCTAATCAAAATGATCTATTTTGTGATCAATAATGAACTTTAGTTCTTCTTTGGTCACAAATTCATTTTCTTAATCTGAAAATTAACCGTTTATATCATTTGACCATTTATCAACTGGAAATTATTTTATTAAAGCTTTTTATTCACAAAGCAAATGTATGGGTAATTTTTTCAACATTGACACCTGCATAACCCCCTGCTGCAAATTTTCCCTTTCTTCCCTCCATCCCTTCCCCCATTTGGCAGGCAGTCTAATAGATGCCAAATATGCTGAAATACATGCCAGATCCAACATGTGTACACGTATTCACACAGCCATCTGGTTGTGCAAGAGAAATCAGATCAAGAAGGAAAAAAAAAAAGGAAAACTGAGAAAAAAAAAAAAGAAAAAAAAATGCAAACAAATAATAACAGAGAGAATGAGAATGCTATGCTATGTTTTACCCTCTGTTCCCAAGGTTTTCTTTCTGGGTGTAGATGGTTCTATTCATCACTGCACAAGTGGAACTGGTTTGGATCATCTCAATGTTGAAGAGAGCCACATCATCAGGATGTGTATGTAGCCTTGTTGTTGATGTGTATAATGATCTCCTGGTTCTGCTCATTTAACTTTACATTGGTTCATGTAGGTCTCTCCAAGACTCTCTGAAATCATCCTGCTGGTTATTTCTTACAGAACAGTAGTATTCCATAGAATTCATATATCATAATCTATTCAGCCATTCTCCAACAGATGGAAATCCACGCAGTTTCCAGTTTCTAGCCACTATGAAAACAGCTGCCACAAACATTTTTGCATATATGGGTCCCTTTTCATTTTTAAAGATCTTTTTAGGATATAATCCCAATAGAAACATTGCTGGACCAAAGGGTATGCACAGTTTGATAACTTTTTGAGCATACTCCCAAACTACTCTCCAGAATGTTTGAATCTGTTCACAGTTCCACCAACAATGTATCAGTGTCCCAGTTTTCCCACATCCCCTCCAACATTCATCATTACCTTTTACTGTTATTTTAGACAATCTGACAGGTATGCAATGATATCTTAGAGTTTTCTTGCTTTGCATTTCTCTGATCAATAGTGATTTGGAGCACTTTTTCATGTGGTTAGAAATAGTTTCAATTTCTTCATCTGAAAATTGTCTGTTCATATCCTTTGACCATTTATCAATTGGAGAATGGCTTGAAGTATTATAAATTTAAGTCAATGCTCTATATATTTTAGAAATGAGACCTTTATCATATCTTTTGGATGTAAAATGTTTTCCCAGTTTATTGCTTCCCTTCTAATCTTGTCTGCATTAGTTTTGTTTGTACAAAAACTTTTAAACTTTTTATAATCAAAACTATCTATTTTATGATCAATAATGTTCTTTAGTTCTTTTTTGGTCACAAATTTCTCCTTTCTCCACAAATCTGAAAGGTAAATATCATATGTTCTTTTAATTTGTTTATAGTATCATTCTTTATCTCTAGATCATGATCCTATTTCAATCTTATCTTGGTAGACAATGTTAGATATGGGTCTAAGTCTACTTTCTGCCATAATAGCTTCTAATTTTTCCAGCAGTTTTTGTCAAATAGTGAATTCCTCCCTAAAAAGTGGGGCTTTTTCTTTTATGAGATATTAGATTGTTATAGTCATTGACTATTTTGTTCTGTGAGCCTAACTTATTCTACTGATCAACTATAATAATTCTTAGCTGGTACCAAATGGTTTTGATGACCACTGCTTTATAATATAGTTTTAGATCTGGTTCAGGTAGGCCATCTTCATTGTCTTTTCTCTTCATTAATTTCTTTGAAATCCTTGACCTTTTTTTTCTTCCAGAAGAATTTTGCTGTTATTTTTTCTGGTTGAGGAAAATCATGTCATGGTATTTTGATTGGCATAGCACTAAATAAATAGATTGATTTAGGGAGTATTTTGATTTTTATTATATTTGCTCAACCTATCCAAGAGCACTTGATATTTTTCCAATTGCTTAAATATGACTTTATTTGTGTGAAAATTGTTTTGTCGTTTTGCTTATATGGTTCCTGACTTTTCCTTGGCAGAAAAATTCCCAAATATTTTATATTATCTACAGTTATTTTAAATGGAATTTCTGTTTTTATCTCTTGCTGTTGGATTTTGTTAGTGATTTAAGAATGCTGATGATTTATGTGGATTTATTTTATATCCTGCAACTTTGTTGAAGTTGTACATTTTTTCTAATAGCTTTTTATTAGAATCTCTGAGATTCTCTAAGTATACTATCATATTATCTGCAAAGAGTAATAATTTGGTTTCCTCATTACCTACTCTAATTCCTTTAATCTCTTGTTTCCTTTATTGCCAAGGCTAGTATTTCATTTTTTATTATTATTATTATAGCTTTTTACTGACAGAATATATTCATGGGGAATTTTTCAACACTGACCCTTGCAAACACTTCTGTTCCAACTTATTCCTTTCTTCCCTCCACCCTGTCCCATAGATGGCAGGTAGTCTCATACATGTGAAACATGTTAAAGTACATCTGAAATAGATGTGTAAATATTTATATAGTTCTCTTGTTGCACAAGAAAAATCAGATTTATAAAGATAAAAAAAGAAAAACCAAAATGCAAGCAAACAACAACAGAAAGAGGATAAATGTTATGTTGTGGTCCACACTCATTTCCCAGTGTTTTTTCACTAGATGTTGCTGGTTCTGTTCACTCATCAATTGGAACTGAATTGGATTCTCTCAGTGCCAAAGACACCCATTTCCTTCAGAATTGCCTGGTTCTGCTCTTTTCCTTTAGCATCAGTTCATGTAAGTCTTTCCAAGGGGCTAACATTTCTAATACAAAACTGAACAGCAATGGTGATAGCGGGCAACCTTGTTTCACCCCTGATCTTACTGGGAATGGTTGTAGTTTATCTCTATTACATATGATGCTTGCTGATGGCTTTAAAGAGATGGTACTATTTTAAGGAAAAGTCCATTTATTCCTACACTCTCTAGTGTTTTTAATAGGAATGGGTGTTAGATTTTATCAAATGCTTTTTCTGCATCTATTGAGATAATCATATGGTTTTTATTAATTAGGTTATTGATATGATCAATTAGGTTAATAGTTTTCTTAATATTGAACCAGCTCTTCATTCCTGGTATAAATCCTACTTGGTCATGGCGTATTATCATGGGGATAATTATCTGTAATTTCTTTGGTAATATTTTGTTAAAGATTTTTCACATCAATATTCATTAGGGAGATTGGTCTATAATTTTCTTTCTCTTTTTTTGTCCTACCTGGCTTTGGTATCAGTACCATGTCTTTTTCATAAAAGGAGTTTGCTAGGAGTCCTTCATTCCCTATTTTTTTCAAATAGTTTTTAAAGTATTGGAGTTAATTGTTCTTTAAATATTTGATCAAATTCCCATGTAAATCCATCTGGTCGTGGGGATTTTTTCTTAGAGAGTTGATTAATAGCTTGTTCTATTTCTTTTTCTAAAATGAAGCTACTTAAATAATTTATTTCCTCTTTGGTTAATCTGGGCAATCTATGTTTTTGTAGGTATTCCTCCATTTTACTTACATTGTCAAATGTATTGGCACAAAGTTGGGCAAAGTAACTCCTGTTAAATGATCTAGTTTCTTCTTCATTGGTGGATAGTTCTCCCTTTTCATTTTTGAGACTAACAATTTGGTTTCCTGCATTCCTTTTTCTTATCAAATTTACCAATAGTTTATCTATTTTGTTGTTTTTTCATAAAACCAACTCTTAGTTTTATTTATTAATGCAATAGATTTTTTTTTTATTTTCAATTTTATTGATCTCTCCTTTTATTTTTGGAATTTCAAGTTGGGTATTTGATTGGGGGTTTTTCATTTGTTCTTTTTTTTTTTTTTTTTTTTTAGATTTTTTTTAGTTGCAAGTCCAATTTATTGAACTTCTCTTTCTCTATTTTATTCAAGTAAGCTTCTAGAGATGTAAAACTTCCCCTTATTATTGCTTTTACTGCATCCCACAAATTTTGGTATGTTTTCTCATTGTTGTCATTCTTGGATGAAATTATTGATTGTGTCTATGATTTGTTCTTTCACCCATTTATTCTTTAGGATGAGATTATTTAGTTTCCAATTTCTTTTTGATTTATTTTCCCTGGCCCTTTATTGAATGTAATTTTTATTTCATCATGATTTGAAAAAAAATGCATTTCTTATTTCTGCCTTTTTGCATTTGATTTTGAGGTCCTTATGTCCTTATATATGATCAATTTTTATATAGATTCCATGAACTGCTGAGAAGAAAGTATATTCCCCTTCTGTCTCAATTTAGTTTTTTTTCCAAAGATCTATCATATCTAACTTTTCTAGTATTCTATTTTCCTCTTTGACTTCTTTCTTATTTATTTTGTGGTTTGATTTATCTAATTCTGAGTGCAAGTTTGAGATCTCCCAGTATTATAGTTCTGCTGTTTATTTATTTTTGCAATTCTCTCTTTTTTTTTAAATAACTTTTTAATGATAGAACCCATACCAGGGTAATTTTTTACAGCATTATCCCTTGCATTCACTTCTGTTCCGATTTTTCCCCTCCCTCCCTCCACCCCCTCCCCCAGATGGCAAGCAGTCCTTTACATATTGAATAGGTTACAGTATATCCTAGATACAATATATGTGTGCAGAATCGAACAGTTTTCTTGTTGCACAGGGAGAATTGAATTCAGAAGGTATAAATAACTCGGGAAGAAAAACAAAAATGCAAGCAGTTTATATTCATTTCCCAGTGTTCTTTCTTTGGGTGTAGCTGCTTCTGTCCATCTTTGATCGATTGAAACTGAATTAGTTCTCTTTATCGAAGAGATCCACTTCCATCAGAATACATCCTCAAACAGTATTATTGTTGAGGTATATAATGATCTCCTGGTTCTGCTCATTTCACTTTGCATCAGTTCATGTAAGTCTCGCCAGTCCTCTCTGTATTCATCCTACTGGTCATTCCTTACAGAACAATAATATTCCATAACATTCATATACCACAATATACTCAACCATTCTCCAATTGATGGGCATCCATTCATTTTCCAGCTTCTAGCCAATACAAACAAGGCTGCCACTAACATTTTGGCACATACAGGTCCCTTTTCCTTCTTTAGTAACTCTATGGGGTATAAGCCCAGTAGAAACACTGCTGGATCAAAGGGTATGCACAGTTTGATAACTTTTTGAGCATAGTTCCAAATTGTTCTCCAGAATGGATGTGTTCACAATTCCACCAACAATGTATCAATGTCCCTGTTTTTCCACATCCCCTCCAACATTCCACATTATTTTCCCCTATCACTGTAGCCAATCTGATAGGTGTGTAGTGGTATCTCAGAATTGTCTTAATTTGCATTTCTCTGATTAATAATGATTTGGAGCATATTTTCATATGTCTATAAATAGTTTCAATTTCTTCATCTGAGAATTGTTCATATCCTTTGACCATTGATCAATTGGAGAATGGGTTGATTTTTTATAAATTAGTGTTAATTCTCTATATATTTTGGAAATGAGGTCTTTATCAGAAACTTTGACTGTAAAAATGTTTTCCCAGTTTATTGTTTCCTTTCTAATCTTGTCTGCATTTGTTTTATTTGTACAAAAATCTTTCAATTTGCTATAATCAAAATTTTCTATTTTGTGGTCAATAGTGATCTCTATTTCTTCTTTGGTCATAAATTCCTCCCTCTTCCACAGGTCTGAGAGGTAAACTATGCTATGCTCTTCCAATTTATTTATAATCTCATAATTTATGCCTAGGTCATGAACCCATTTTGACCTTATCTTGGTGTACGGTGTTAAGTGTGGGTCAATGCCTAGTTTCTGCTATACTAATTTCCAATTTTCCCAGCAATTTTTGTCAAATAATGCATTCTTATCCCAGAAACTGGGGTCTTTGTGTTTGTCAAACACTAGATTATTAAAGTTATTGGCTGTTTTGTCCTTTGAACCTAACCTATTCCATTGATCAACTAGTCTATTTCTTAGCTAATACCAGATGGTTTTAGTAACTGCTACTTTATAATATAATTTTAGGTCTGGTACAGCTAGGCCACCTTCATTTGATTTTTTTTTCATTAATTCCCTTGA
The DNA here is from genome assembly GCF_016432865.1 of Antechinus flavipes. Taxonomy (NCBI): domain Eukaryota; kingdom Metazoa; phylum Chordata; class Mammalia; order Dasyuromorphia; family Dasyuridae; genus Antechinus; species Antechinus flavipes. Next base: position 442,444,629 of record NC_067398.1, read on the forward strand.
AATTCATGACCTTTTGTTTTTCCATATGAACTTTGTTGTTATTTTTTCTATCTCATCAAAGTAGTTTTTTGGGAGTCTGATTGGTATAGCGCTAAAAAAATAGATTAATTTAGGTAGTATTGCCATCTTTATTATATTTGCTCACCCAATCCAAGAGCATTTAATATTTTTCCAGTTGGTTAGATCAGACTTAATTTGTGTGGAAAGTGTTTTGTAGTTTTGCTCATAAAGTTTCTGATTTTCCTTTGGCAGATAGATTCCTAAATATTTTATACAATCAGTAGTTACTTTAAATGGAATTTCTATTTGTAACTCTAACTATTGGGTTTTGTTAGTGATATATAAGAATGCTGATGACTTATGTGGGCTTATTTTGTATCCTGCAACTTTGCTGAAGGTGTGGATTGTTTCATATAACTTTTTAGTAGTATCTCTGGCATTCTCCAAGTATACACATCATATTATCAGCAAAGAGTGATAATTTGGTTTCCTCATTGTCTATTCTTATTCCTTTAATCTCTTTCTCAACTCTTATTGCCAAAGCTAGTATTTCTAATACAATATTAAATAGTAACAGTGATAGTGGGCAACCTTGTTTCACTCCTGATCTTATTGGGAATGGTTGCAGTTTGTTCCTGTTACATATGATAATTACTGCTGGTTTTAAATAGATGCTACTGATTATTTTAAGGAAAAGTCCATTTATTCCTATACTCTCCAGAGTATAGGATTGTTGGATTTTATCAAATGGTTTTTCTGCATCTATTGAGATGATCATGTGGTTTTTTGTTAATTTGCTTATTAATATGGCCAATTATACTAATAATTTTCCTAATATTGAACCAGCCCTGCATTCCTGGTATAAATCCTACTTGATCGTGGTGTATTATCCTGGGAATGATTTTCTATAGTCTTTTTGCTAATATCTTATTTAAGATTTTAGCATCAATATTCATTAGGGAGATAGGTCTATAATTTTCTTTCTCTGTTTTCAACCTACCTGGTTTAGGTATCAGTACCATGTCTGTGTCATAAGAGGAATTTGGTAGGACGCCTTCATTTCCTAATTGCTCTTTGAATGTTTGGTAGAATTCACATGTAAATCCATCTGGTCCCAGGGATTTTTTTTTTAGGGAGTTGATTAATAGCTTGTTCTATTTCTTTTTCTGAAATGGGACTATTTAAGCAATTTACTTCCTCCTCTGATAATCTGGGAAGCCTATGTTTTGGAGGCAGTCATCCATTTTTCTTAGGTTATCAAATTTATTAGCATAAAGTTGGGCAAAGTAACCCCTTATTATTTCTTTAATTTCCTCTTCATCAGTAAAAAGTTCCCCTTTTTCATTTTTAAGACTGCTAATTTGATTTCCCTCTCTCCTTTTTCTAATCAGATTTACCAAAGGTTTATCAATTTTATTGGTTTTTTCATAAAACCAACTCTTAGTTTTATTTATTAATTCAATAGTTTTTTTTTTTTTTTTACTTTCTGTATTATTAATTTCTCCTTTTAATTTTAGAATTTCAAGTTTAGAATTGATTGGGGGTTTTTAATTTGGTCTTTTTCTAACTTTTTGAGTTGCAGGCCCAATTCATTGATCTTCTCTTTTTCTATTTTATTCAAGTAAGCTTCTAAGGATATAAAATTTCCCCTTATTACTGCTTTGGCTGCATCACATAAATTTTGATATGATATCTCATCATTGTCATTATCTTGAGTAAAATTATTATTTGTATCTATAATTTGCTGTTTCACCCAATCATTCTTTAAGATGAGATTATTTAGTTTCCAATTACTTTTTGGTCTATTTACACCTAACTTTTTGCTGAATGTAGTTTTTATTGAATTACGATCTGAGAAGAAAACATTTACTATTTCTGCATTCCTGCATTTAATTTTGAGGTCTTTATGTCCTAATATATGGTCAATTTTTGTGTAGCTTCCATGAACTGCTGAGAAGAAAGTATACTTTTTCCTGTCACCATTCAGTTTTCTCCAGAGATCTATCATACCTAATTTTTCTAATATTCTATTTACCTCTTTAATTTTTTTTCTTATTTGTGTTGCGATTTGATTTATCTAAATCTGAAAGTGCAAGATTGAGATCTCCCACTAGTATAGTTTTGCTGTCTATTTCTTCTCGCAACTCTCTTAACTTCTCTTTGAGGAAGTTAGATGCTATACCACTTGGTGCATATATGTTTAATACTGATATTGCTTCATTGTCTATAGTACCCTTAAGCAAAATATAGTTTCCTTCCTTATCTCTTTTAATTAGATCAAACTTTGCTTTTGCTTGATCTGAGATAAGGATGGCTACCCCTGCTTTTTTGACTTCACCTGAAGCATAATAGATTCTGCTCCAGCCTTTTATCTTTACTCTGTATGTATCTCCCTGTTTTAAATGTGTTTCCTGTAAACAACAGATTGTAGGGTTCTGACTTTTGATCCAGTCTGCTATCTGCCTCCTCTTTATGGGAGAGTTCATCCCATTCACATTTATGGTTAAAATAACCAATTCTGTATTTCCTGCCATCCTAATATTCCCATATTATATTTTTCTTTTTCTTGCCCTCCTTCCCTTCTTCCCTTGTATTAAACTTATTGGTCCCACTAACGTCATGCAGCTCTCCCTCTTTAGTATCTCTCCCTCCTCCCTTTGAATCCCTTCCCCTTTCTTGTACCCTTCCCTTATTACTCTTTTTCCTTCTCCCTTTTCCTCTCCCACTTTTTAATGAAGTGAGAGAAGAATCTCTGTAAAACAAATATGTCAAATTTTTCCTCTTTGAGTCAACTCTGATGAGAGTAGGATTCACACAATGTTCTTCCCCCTAAGTTCCCTCATATATTATAGGTTTCCTTTGCCTCACTGTCACATGTAGTTTCCCTCTTTTTATCTCCCCTCTTCCCTTTTTCTGACACTATCCCCTTTCCATTTTCTACTCCCCTTTTTTATGTTATATCGGTAAAATCAAATTATACATATGTTTTTTATGTATATCCACAACAGAAATACAGTTCTCAAGAGTTCCTTTTACCTTTTTCTACTTCTCTTGATTCCTGTCATTGGAGATCAAATTTTTTGTTTAAGTCTGGTTTTTTCCTTAGAAACAGATGGAATTCCTCTATTTCATTAAATATCCATCTTCTTCCGTGGAAAAAAAAATACTCAGCTTAATTGGGTAGTTTATTCTTGGCTGCATTCCAAGTTCTTTTGCCTTTCAGAATATCAGATTCCAGGCCCTTTGATCCTTTAATGTTGAGGCAGCCAGATCTTGCATGACCCTTATTGTGGCATCTCGGTATTTGAACTGTTTTTTCCTGGCTGCTTGTAAATTTTTTTTCTTTAGTCTGAAAATTTTGAATTTTGGCCACAATATTCCTCGGAGTCTTTATTTTAGGGTCTTTTTCAGAAGGTGTTCGATGAATTCTCTCAACGCCTATTTTTCCTTCCGGTTCTATTACTTCTGGGCAGTTCTCTTTGATGATTTCCTGTAAAATAGAATCTAGGCTCTTTTTTCATCATAATTTTCTGGTAGTCCGATGATCCCCAGGTTATCTCTCCCAGATCTATTTTCCAGGTCTGTTGTTTTTCCAAGTAAATATTTGACATTTTTTTTTCCAATCTTTCATTTTTTTGGTTTTGCTTGACTGATTCTTGATGTCTCAATGAATCCGTCATTTCTATTTGTTCAGTTCTGATTTTTAGTGAGTTATTTTCTTCATTAGCTTTTTTAACTTCTTTTTGTATATGTCCAATTGAGTTGTTTTGCTCTATGGAATTTTTTTCCATTTCACTATTTTTTTCTTAGTGAATTATTTTCTTTTTCCAATTTGCAAATTCTGTTTCCCTGCATTTCTTGGGAGTTTTTTACCTTTTCCAATTCACATTTCAGGAAGTTGGTTTCTTTTCCCCCGTTATCAATTTTTTCTTTTAGTGAGTTATGTGCCTTTTCTGTACTCTCTTGCATAGCTTCTCTTTCCTTTCCCCATTTCTCTTCTAGCTATCTTTTAAGGTTTTTAATAGTCTCTTGTAGGAGAGACTTTTGTATTGGAGACCAACAATTGTCTGGAGACTGTCTGCTATTAGTCTCTTCAGGGTTGAAAAGCTGTTCTCTTTCTGTGTAGAAACTATCAATCGTTCTTTTGATTTTTTTACTCATTTTGTTAAAGCCTGTAAAGTCTGCCTTTAGAGCCAGGAGGTTACCAGCTTCCTCTGCAGAGCAGTGAAAGGTATATGGATGGGTAGCCATCCTGCCAGCCGGCTACAAAAAGCAGTGAGGTACTGCAGTGCTCTGGGAAAGAGTTCCCCACCAGAAAGTAACTCAGGCCTGCAGGGCCCAGCTGGGAAAGTCCCCTTCAAAGAACCCCCATAGTGTGAGATAATGACTGCCCTGAAGCTAGACACTGAGCTGTGAGAGTTTCACTTCCCAAGCCAAAGCCTGCCCTGGGGCTGTGGGTGTTAATAGCAGAGCAGTGAATGGATTTGCAGGGACTGGAAGTGTCTGCCCAGATGCCAGTCAGCTGGGGAACTTCTATTGCCCCAGGCTGAGCCCCCCATTCTGCCGATTAGAGGCTGCCCAGGCTATGCCCCCTTGCCGTGCAGATTAGTAACTGCCCCCACAAAAGCTCCAAACTGCAGGATGTGGCCTCAGAGCTGCAGTAAAGTCTGACTGAGTCACTTCCAGGTTTGAGTGGTTACAGCCAGATCTCGTTAGGTTCTGGCGTTTTTTAGAATACCCTCTGTTTTAGGCTTTAATTTCTCTGCCAGTTTACTGCTTTGTAATCAAGGCAGAGCAGTTAGCCTATAGCAGAGTCGTCTCTATAACTTCTCTAGCCACAGAGATCACCCCCGCCCCTGGTCTGCTCAGGACGCTAGCCTCTCGCTGCCTGTGCTAGTCTGTTCCTGGCCCCTCAGGACAAACATTTCCTGGCAATCTTCAGGATTGACTTCAGCTGGTAAATTGTAGCACTTCTAATCTTCATGAATTTAAACAGTGAAGAGTTATTTTTGAGGCTGGATTAAATAGTTGGTTATGAGGGCAATGAAAGGAGTTTAGAGAGTCGTGTGTGTGCCTGCTCTGCCATCTTGGCTCCACCCCCGGAAGTCTTGCAACTCTCTTAACTTCTCATTTAGGAATTTATATGCTACACTATTTGTTGCATAAATGTTTCATATTGATATTGCTTCATTATCTATGGTACCTTTTAGCAAGATATCTGCTTGATCTGAGATGAGGATGGTTACCCCTGCTTTTTTCACTTCACCTGAAGCATAATAGATTCTGCTCTAGTCTTTTACCTTTACTCTATGTATCACTCTGATTTAAATGTATTTCCCGTAAACAACATATTGTAAGATTCTGGCTTTTAATCCAATCTGCTATCCATTTAGTTTTATAACAGAGTTCACCCCATTCACATTTACAGTCAAAACTACTAATTCTATATTTCCTGCCATCTTATTAACTCCAAATTATACTTTTCTCTTTTCTTTTCCTCTTTCCCTCCTCCCCAGTACACTACTTGTAGTCCCATGAACACTACTTGTCTCAAGCAGTCCTCCCCCCTTAGAGACTCTCCTTTTCTTATACCTTTCCCCTACTAGTTCTCTTTTCCCTTTTATTTAGCCTACCCCTTCCCTTTTCCCCTTTCCCTTCACATTTTTTTTTAATAAGATGAGAGATCTTTGGTGAAACCAAATATATCTAATACCCTTTCTTTGACTCAAATCTGATGAGAGTAAGATTCATCCAATATTCATCATCCCACCTTCTTTCCCTCCATTATAATGTTTTTTTTGCCTCTCCCTGAGATGCAATTTCCCTCATTTTCCCTCCACTTTCCCCCTTTTTTATATTACAATTCCCTTTCCATCTCTAGTTTCTTTTTAAATATAATAACATTAAAATCAATTTATATATGTATTCTCAATATATACCCATAGCAAAAATAGTTTTCAAAAGATTTTTTTTTCTTTTTATCTTTTTGTGCTTCTCTTGAGTTCTATATTTGGAGGTCATATTTTTTGTTTTGCTCTGTCTTTTCATCAAAAATACATGGGATTCACCAGTTTCACTGAATATCCATCTTCTTCCCTGAAATAAAATGCTCAGTTCAGCAGGGTAATTTAATCTTGGCTACATTCCAAGATAGTTTGCCTTTTGGATTATCAGATTCCAGGCCCTTCAATCTTTTAAAGTGGAAGTGGCTAGTTCCTAAGTAATCCTTATTGTGGCTCCATTTTTTTCTGGCTCCTTGTAATATTATTCCTTGGTTCAATCATTCTCAAATGTAGCAACAATATTGTTTGGGATTTTACTTTTGGGATCTCTTTCAGGGGGATTTCAATGAATTCTTTCAATGATCATTTTACCTTCTGTTTCTAAGATATCTGGGCAGTTCTTTTTGATGATATCCTGAAAGATAATGTCTACATTCTTTTTTTTTTTTTTATCATGTATTTCAGGGAGTCCAATAATTCTTAGATTATCTCTCCTAGATCTATTTTCCAAATTGGTTGTTTTCCCCTTAAGGTATTTTACATTTTTTTTCATTTTTTTGGTTTTGTTTGAATGAGTCTTCTTGTCTTATTGAGTCATTCATTCCTATTTATTCAATTCTGAATTTCAATGTGTTATTTTCTTCACTTTTTTTTTTTTGCTTCTTTTTGTATTTGTCCATTTTCATTTTTGAATGAGTTGTTTACTTCTATGGAATTTTTTTTCCCATTTCACAAATTCTGTTTTTAAGGAGTTATTTTTTTTCTTCTGTTTCACAAATTCTATTTTGCTGGGAGTTGCTTTCCTTTTCCAGTTTATCAAATCTATCTTTTAATGAGTCATATGCTTTTTCCATTTCACTATGTCTATTTTGTATTGCCTTTTCCAAACTCTCTTCCCAAGGCTTTCATTTCTTTTCCCCATTTTTCTTCTGGCTCTCTTTTAAGATTCTTTTAAAGTTCTTCTAGGACACACTTGTTGATGGGGACTAGGTTATTTCACCTTTTAGAGCTTCATCTGGAGGAATTCTTATAAATTTGAGTCAATTCTCTCTATATTTTAGAAACAAAGTGTTTATGAGAATACTTCAGTGTAAAAAATTTCCCCAATTTATTGTTTCTCTTCTAATACTATCTGCATTGGTTTTATTTGTAGAAAAACTTTACCTTAATAAAATAAAATTTAAAAATTGTCCATTTTGCATTCCATAATGTACTCTAGTTTTTCTTTGGCCAAAAATTCCTTTCTTCTCAACAAATCTGAGACATAGAGTATCCTTTTTTCTTATGAGGCATGGATCATTGACTAATTTCTGCCATACTCATTTCCAATTTTCCCAACAATTTTTGTCAAATTATGAGTTCTTATCCCAGAAGCTGGAATTTCAGGTTTCTCAACCACTATATTACTATAGTCATTTGCTATTATGCCTTATGAACTTAACCTATTACACTATTCAACTACTCTATATCTTAGCTAGTAACAAATGTTTTTTTTGTGACCTCTGCTTTATAATATAGTTTTTAATCTGCTACAGCTAGGTCACTTTAATTTGCATTTCTTTTCATTTAACTCCTTGAAAATCTTGACCTTTTGTGCTTTATTTTTTTTTCTAGCTTTGTAAAATAATTTCTTTGGAGTTTGTTTGGTATGGCACTAGATAAGTGGATTAACTTAAGTAGTATTAATTATTTTTATTATATTAGCTTAGCCTACCCAGGAGCACGTGATATTTTTCCAGTTGATTAGTTCTGACTTTATTTGTGTGGAAAGTGATGTGTAATTGTGTTCACATAGTTTTTGACTTTGCCTGACAGAAAGAGTCCCAAATTTTCTATATTCTCTAGGGTTATTTTATATGGAATTTCTCTTTGTATCTCTTGCTGCTAGACTTTGTTTTTAATATATAAAAATGATGATGCTTTATGCAGATTTATTTTGTATCCTGCAACTTTGCTAAAGTTGTGAATTATTTCTAGGAATTTTTTAGTTGACTTTCTAGGATCCTCTTAGCATACCATCATATCATCTGGAGAGAGTGTTAATTTGGTTTGCTCATTACCTGTGCTAATTCATTTAATTTATTTTTCTTATCTTATTGTTAAAGGTAACATTTCTAATGCTATATCAAATAATAATGGTGATAGGGGCAACCTTGTTTCACCCCTGATCTTATTGGGAAAGCTTCCAGTTTATCCCCATTATCTATGATGTTACTGATGTTTTTAAATAGATACTACTGATCATTTTAAGAAAATTCCATTTATTCCTATACTTTCCAGTGTTTTTAATAGGAAAGAGTGTTGGATTTTATCAAAAGATTTTTCTACAACTATTAAGATAATCATGTTGTTTTCTTTTGTTGTTGTTGTTGTTTTTAGTTTGGTTTTTGATATAGTCAATAATGCTAACAGTTTTTCTAATAAACCAGCCTGCATTCCTTGTATAAATCCTAATTGGTTATAGTGTATTATTATGGAAATGGTTTTCTGTAATTTTTTAAATTACTTTGCTAATTTTTAAAGATTTTTGCATCAATATTCACTAGGGAAATTGGTCTATAATTTTCATTCTCTGCTTTGACTTTATGTGGTTTAGGTATCACCATATCTGTGTCATAAAAAGAATTTGGTTGGAGTCCTTCTTTCCCTATTTTTCCAAATAGTTTGCTTAGTATTAGAATTGATTGCTTTTTAAAACATTTATTAGAATTCACATGTAAATCAATCTGGCCCTGGAGATTTTTTTGTTAGGTGTTTGATTAATAGCTTTTTCAATTTATTTTTCTAAAATGGGATAATGTTAATGATTTATTTCTTCCTCTGTTAAGTTCTACTATCTATATTTTTAAAGTATTCATCCATTTCACACAGATTATCAGATTTATTGGCATATAGTTATCAAAACAGCTTCTAATTGTTTCATTAATTTGTTCTTCATTGGTGGAAAGTTCTCCCTTTACCGTTTTGATACTAACAATTTGAATTTCTTCTTTCCTTTTTCTATTTTATTCCTTTTTTTGGAAAACCAATTTTTTGTTTTGTTTATTCAATAGTTTTCTTCTGTTCAATTTTATTAATCTTCCCTTTAATTTTCAGAATCTCACTCTAAATCGCTATTGATTAGAGAAATGCAGATTAAAATTACTCTGAGGTACCACCTCACACCTCTCAAATTGGTTAAAATGATAGGAAAAGATAATGAGAAATGTTGGAGGGGATGTGGGAAAACTGGGACATTAATTCATTATTGGTAAATTAGTCAAATGATCCAACCATTTTGGAGAGCAATGTGGAGCTATTTCCAAAGTGCTATAAAACTGTGATTACTCTTTGACCCAGCAGTGCCATTACTTCGTCTATATCCTTAGAAAATCATAAAAAAGGGGAAAGGACCCACATATGCCAAAATATTTGTAGCAGTTCTTTTTGTGCTAGCAAAGAATTGAAAAAGGAGTGGATGTCTATCAATATGGGAATGGTTGAATAAATTATGGTACATGAAGGTAATGGAATATTATTGTTCTTTAAAAAATTGATGAACAAGCTGATTATAAAAAGGCCTGGAAAGATTTGCACGTACTAATACTGAGTGAAACAAGCAGAACCAGAAATATATTGTGGACTATAACAGTAAAAATGTGAAATGATCAACTGAAAGACTACGAAAGTTTAGTGATCCAAAACAATCCCAATAGACTTTGTATAGAAAATGCCATATGCATCCGGAAAAAGAAGGATACTGAATGTAAATCACTGCATATTATGTTCATTTCTTTTTTCTGCTTTTTTATCTCTCATGATTTTTTTCCCTCTTTTGTTCTGATTTTTCTCTTCCAATAAGATTCATAAAGCAATGTATATCAAAAATAAACAAACTTTCTACAATAAAAATCTTAGAATTTCAAATTTGGTATTTAATTGCAGTTTTTTTTTTCAATTTGTTCTTTTTCTAGCTTTTTTTAGTTATATGCCCAATTCATTGATCTTCTCTTTCTCTATTTTATGCAAGTAAGCATCTAGAGATATAAAACTTCTAAGAATTGTTTTTGTTGCATCCCACAAATTTTGGCATGTTGTCTCATTATTGTCATTTTCTTAGATGAAATTCTCAATTATGTCTATGATTTGTTGCTTCACCCACTCATTTTTTAGGATTAGATTATTTAGTTTCCAATTAATTTTGACCTATTTTTCCCTGATCCTTTATTTTATGTAGTTTTTATTCCATCATGATCTGAAAAAAGATGCATTTGCAACTTCTGTCTTTCTGTATTTGATTTTAAGGGTTTTATGTCTTAATGTAAGGTCTAATTTCGTGTATATTCCATGTACCATCAGAAAAAAAAAAGTATATTCCTGTCTGTTTGCATTCAATTTTCTCCAAAAGTCTATCACAACTAGTTTTTCTAAAATTCAATTTACTTTTTTAAATTTCTTATTTAGTTTGTAGTTTGATTTATCTAGTTCTGAGAGAGCCAAGTTAAGATCATCTACTAGTATAGTTTTGCTGCTAATTCTTCTTGCAGCTTTCTTAAATTCTCCTCTAGGAATTTGGATGCTATACCATTTGGTGCATATATGTTTAGTATTGATATTAACTCAGTGTCTATGGTATCCTTTAGCAAAATGTACTTTCCTTCCTCATCTTTTTAATAAGATCTATTTTTACTTTTGCTTGATCTGAGATCAGTATCTTTTTTTTTTTTTTCAATTTTTGCATTTGGCTAATTGAACTTTCAAATGAGTTGTTTTGTTCATTGGATTTTTTCTTCCTTTTCATAAACTCTGTTTTTCAGAGTTGTTTTCTTTTTCCATTTTGTCAAAACTATTCTTTAAGGAGTTGTTTTCTTCAGATAATTTCTGTGTTTTCTTTTCCTTTAGCTCTCATTTCCTTTCCCCATTTTATGTCTCTCTTTTGCGATCCTTTTTGAATTTTTAAGAGAGCCTCATGGGATGAAAAGCAACACATGCTTATCTTTGGGACTTCATCTGGAGATGATTTGATTTGAGGTTTTGAGGTCTGTTCTTCTCTGTCTTCATAAAAGCTACTTATGATCAGAGTTCATTTTGCTTTTTTGCTTATTTTTAAAGGTTGAGGTCTGCTTTTTGAGCAAAGGGAAGATTGGGAGATTGCCCCAAGTTTCCTCCACAGGGGACACTGACTTCATGCTGCCCTGTGTCCACTGCTGCTGATATACCCAAGCTGCGTGGGCAGGGCAAAGTCCTGATTTTTTCTGAAGTTCAGGGGCTCACTATTTGCCTTTTCTAGTAGCACTGGATATCTCACGGTTATTCTGGTTATCCACTGGCTTTTGAACCAGGACAGAATAACCAACATTGCTATATTTTGAATAAGAGAGTACTGATAGATTCGTCTTGCTCATGGACACCACACTGTCCTGAATCTCTGTGATGTGCCTACACTGGGCTACCTAACCTGTCTCCCCCACCTGCCTAGTGCCAGATTGAAACAGACCTTTTCTGAAGTTCTTTCAAACTACTTTCTGCCGGAAATTTGTTATAGTCCAAATATTTGTGTGTTTTGTTACTCCAAAACCAGTTCAGCAGCTTGATGTGTTATGCATTTTAGGGAAGGTGGGAAGAGCTCAGACCAAGGCCTGTCTATTCTCTCCCTCACCATTTTTTATAATATTATTAATTTGTTTTTCTTCTTTCCTTAATTTAATCAAAACAACCAAGGGTTTATCTATTTTCTTGTTGTTTTTTTCTTAAAACCAGCTTTTACTTTTATTTATCAAATTAATTACCTCTTATTTTGTTTTTTGTTTAATATTTTTGTTTTCCCAGTTACATGTAAAACATTTTTCATATTTGTTTTTAAATTTTTGAGTTTCATATTCTCTCCTTTCCTTCTCAACACCCATATTAAGAAAATCTATGTACAATTAGACAAAACATTTCCATAATAGTCATATTGCAAAGGTAAACATAGATATCCCTCACCCACACACCCACCAAGAAATCCTCAAGAAAAAAAAAAAGAAATTGAAAAAAGGATGTTTTAATCTGTATTTAGTTCTTTCTTTGGTTATAGATAGCATTTTTCACCAAAACCCCTTCAGAGCAGACTTGGATCATGTTATTGCTGAGAATAGCAAAGTCATTCACAGCTGATCATGCCACAACTTTGCTATCAGTATGTACACAGTACATTTCACTTTGCTTGAGCTCATGGAGGACTTTCCCTTGCTTTCAATTTTATTAGCCTCTCCTTTGATTTTCAGGATTTCTAATTTGTTATTGAAATGGGGATTTTTAATTGTTTTTTCTTCTAGTTTTTTTTTCATTGCATGCCTATTCATTATCTGCTTTTTCTGTTTTTTTATTTATGTGTGTGTGTGTATATATATATATGTGTGTATACATATACACATATATATATAAAATATATATAAATACGTGTATAAATATAATATATTTTATATATGTGTGTATATAAATATAATATAAATAATATAAAATAATATAAACATATACATGCATACATTTATATATCCCCACATATATATGTTTTTCTCCTATGTTTTCTCTCTTTGGTTATACCTTCTAAATTTTGGTTTATTGTGTCACTGTTGTCATTATCTTTAATGAAATTATCTATTTTTTTTATTTGTTCTTTGATACACTTTTTAGGATTATATTATTTAATTTCAAAATCATTTTAATGCCTCCTTCCATTGTCCATTATTGAATTTGATTTTTATTGTATTGTGATCTAAAAATGGATGTGTGTACCATTTTTGCTTTTGTGCATTTGGTTATAAGATTTTTTACTTCCTAATACATGGTCAGTTCTTGTGTAGGCGCCATTCACTCCTGAGGAAAAAGGGTATATTCCTTTCTATTCCTATTCAGTTTTCTCCAGGGATCTATCACATATAAGTTTTTTTTCCAGAATTTTATTCACCTCTTTATCTTTTTTTTTTTTTTTTTTGTATTTTTGGTTAGGTTTATCTACTTCTAAGAGATGAAAGTTATGGTTCCTCTATTAGTATAATTTTATTATACATTTTTCCTGTAACTTGTTCAAATCCTCCTAAAAATTTAGATTCTATACCATTTGGTAATATAGTTTTGTTATTGATATGACTTATTGTTATGGAATCTTTCAGCAAGATACTCTCCTACATTCTCTCTTTTAATTAATTCTATTTTTCCTTTTGCTTTGTCTGAGATTATGATTTCTACCCCTGCTTTCTTTGCTTCAGCTGAAGCATAAAAGACTGTTCCAGATTCCTGTGTACATCTCTCTGCTTCAAATATATTTCATATAAATAACATATTGTCAGATTTTAGTTTTTATTCCATTCTACTATCTGCTTCTCTTTTGTGGGTGAGATCATCCCATTCAGATTTAGAGTTATTATAACTAACTTTGTATTTTTCTCCATGCTCTTTTTTGCTTGCTTCTTCCCTGACTCTATATTATCTCTTCCTTCTCTCTCCTCCTAAGTATTTCATTTCTGATCATAGCTTTCTCCATTATGTCCTTCTTCATTCCCTTTCCCTTTTTAAGTCCTCATAAGGTACAATACATTTCTGTTTCCAACCCAGTATGTATGTTTTTCTCTTTCAGCAATTGTGATGAGAGTGAGTGCTAAGCTTTGTCTGCTGTCACCCATCCACTCCCACATGCATATCTCCCTCTTTATTATAATAGGTCTTTCATGTCTCTTCAACGTGGGAAAATTTATCCCATCCAATTTACTCCCTTCTTCTTCTACTGCAATTTTCTTTCTCACCTTTTTATTTTGTTGTTATTCTTTTTCTTGGGGAGGGGGGTGTTGGAATCCTTACTAACTGCTAACTAATTAGAGTTGATCTAATCTTACAAGAAGATGTTTTGGGCAGAACCTGAAACAAGGTACTAAGTAGAACTAATTAATACAAGGCTTGTGTTCACACCTTTACTCATTGGAGTCCACAAGTATGCTAGCTTCACAAAGTACACTTTCTAACTTCAAGGGAGTCCACACCTCCCTTAAAGCTCGTTGGGCCAGAGAGCACTATGGGAGAAAACCCATAATCCCATTCTCTCAGAAGAGTCAGATAAAAGGCCAGCGATGAGGGATCTATGGCAGAATACATTTTTCTTCTTGGCTGGCTGGTCGCAGAAGAGAGCTCAGCTGGATTCGAGAGGAGCGACTCTGGTGGCAGACGAAGGGTTTTCAGAGGATACAGCTACAAGTAGAGAGTTCAGTGGACAACCAGATTCATCTTCATCTCACACCACTGTAGTAGGTGGCTGGGCTGCCCAGAAGGAGTCAAGAGAGACATTCCATCTCTGTGTTGGTTGGAGGCAGAAGAAAGCAGAGGCAGAGGCTGAAGGACAGAACCTTTGGATTTGGAGACATCCGAAGGGCTCTAAGCCTCTAAATCGGCTGTGCTTTTGAGAAGAACAAGAATTCCAACATTTGAACTCTAACATTTGGCGCCCGAACAGGGACCCTACTTTCACTGAAGAAGTCTCCAGTGACCAGGAACTGAGTGAGTACAACCTTTTTTGGCTGAAATGGGACAGATCCTAGGTAAAGATTCTCCATCCCCCACCCCAACCCCCCAAACCCCAGCCCCACCCAGGAGTGGTGCTATAGAAAGCCTGCTTAAGCTGATAGAAGATCAAGGGCTACTTGTAACTTGGGGACAGGCAGCTAGACTTCTGGCTACATTAAAATGCACCTCCTCTTGGCTCTTAGAGGAAGAGCAAATCTCTCTAAAAAACTGGGCATTGGTTGGTCAACAGCTCTCCGCATATTACAATGAAAATGGTCCTCGTTCAGTTTCCATTGAAGTATTCTTTTTATACAATATGATACAGATGGCCTTAAAATATCGTACTTGTTCTAGGAGAAAAGGAAAAAACTCTAGGAATAGCCAAAGGGGGAAGCCTGAGATAAAGGAGGAAGACAAAGAACAGATTAATGGCCATATCCCCACAGGGCAGGGAGACTTAAGTGAGGCTCAAGCGCGGGGTGAATCTGAGGCAGCCTCAGCCCCACCTGAGGAGCAGGTAATTGACTCTCCTTCATCAACTCCACCCTCTGGGATGGAGGGAGGAGGGATGGTGGGGGGGGGCAGTGACAGCTCCAGCACCTCCCCCCCAGCATCCAGCACCTCCCCCCCAGCATCCAGCACCTCCCCAGCATCCAGCACCTCCCCCCCAGCATCCAGCTGCTCCTATGAGTAGATTGCAAAAGGGACTAATTAAGGCCAGAGAAGAAGGGAAAAATGTATCAGAATTTCAACACCACATTTTTCCTGTAATTCAACAGTTTAATTCTTCAGGTCAAGAAAGTAGAAGATACTCACCTTTTGATATAGAAATCCTCAAAGACCTGAAAAAAGCTTGCACTCTTTATGGGGCTACATCAGCTTATGTTAAGATGCTATTACAAAATTTGTCTTTGGAAATCTTGACCCCTAATGACTGGAAATCTATAGCAAGAATATGCCTAGAACCTGGACAGAACTACTTGTGGCTTTCTGAATATAGTGAGCTCTGTAGGATACAAGCCCAACAAAATAGTCAAAGTGGAGTTCATAGGCAATCACCTGTGACCTACTAATAGGTACAGGCCCTTATGCAGATGTCGCAGCACAAATTGGTTATTCTGTAGCAACATATCAGCAAATTGCTGATAATGCTATCAAAGCGTGGGTTTCTCTTCACAATAAAGACGACAAGGTGAGGGCCTTCACAAAAATAACACAAGGGCCAAATGAACCCTTTGCTGACTTTGTGGGATGCTTGCAGACAGCTATCACAAGAACAAATGGAGAAAATGCAATAACAGACATTTTGATAAGGCAACTTGCTAAGGAAAATGTTAATGAGGTTTGCAGAAGAATTATACTAGGACTGCGCAAGGATGCTCCTTTAGAGGAGCTCATAAGACGCTGTGCCACAGTGGGCACAGGTGCCTTTTATAGCCAGGCTATGATGCAGACTTCCCAAAATCCAAACATGAGAAGACAGAGTCCCTCTTGGCAAGGGAAGTCCAGAGAAACTCGTAGATGCTTTCAGTGTGGAAAAGTAGGACAGCTGAAAGCTCAATGTTGGTATAGAGATAGAATGGAAAAACAAAGTGGGAGAACAAGACCCCAAACCCCATGTCCAAAATGCAACAGAGGCTTCCATTGGGCCTCAGAATGCAGACAGATCAGGGAAACGGGATGAGGAGCCCAGCCCCAGGGCCCAAGGCAAAAAACACTTGGGGCATGATGGCAGCCAATGGTGCACCCAGAGAGTGCCTAGAAGTCCAGTACCCAGACATGACCAATCAGCCAGAAAGCCATATGATGGGAGAAGGGGATTACACAGTCAACCAGCCAGGAAGCAACCTGATGGCAGAAGGGAATTATAATTGGGGAGAATAGAGCTGTATGCAGCTGGAACAACTGAGATACTCCCTGGAGAGGTGAAATCTGTTCCTCTCCAGCCTATGGATCCCCTACCTCCAGGCACAGTAGGCTTGACCATTTCACCTCCTTGTATGTACAAAACACTGATGTGGGAAACTGGGGAATGTGTAGATAATATCCCAGTCACTAATACAGGTAGACAATGTGTGACTTATCACCTAGGAGATGTAGTAGCATCAGGTTTACTCATACAGAATCCTAATAAGCAACCTCGTGATAGTCACCCAGGTTCTGACTCCAGACCACAAAATCCAGGAATATACTGGACAGCAGCAGTAATGGCTGACCGACCTATGCTCACTATCTATATAAATGGCCTACCATTGGAAGGATTGGTAGACACAGGTGCGGATCATACAGTTATTAAAGGTGCCAGTTGGCCCAGTCACTGGCCAAAGATTAAAGCAGATACCTATATGTCTGGAGTAGGAGGATCAATAGCAGCTGAAGTTAGTGCTGCCCCTATGAGATGGACTTTTGAAGGCAAAACAGGAGTTTTTACTCCTTTTATAGTTGAAAAACTCCCCATCAATCTGTGGGGAAGAGATGTTTTACAACAATTGGGGTTAAAAATGAGTACTTTGGTTTTTTAAGCAGGGCTGCTGTTGAAGGCCTGCCAACACTTTCACCTGTTCCTATCCAATGGAAAACTGATACACCAGTGTGGATAGAACAGTGGCCCTTAAGTAGCGATAAAATTCAGGCCTTATTAGATATAGTACAGGAGTAGCTTGAACAAGGGCATTTACAACCTTCTCTAAGTCCTTGGAATTCATCAGTGTTCGTTGTAAAAAAGAAATTGGGAAAATGGAGGATGCTCACTGATTTAAGAAAAGTGAACGAACAGATGGAAACTATGGGAACTCTTCAGCCTGGACTTCCATCTCCTACTCAGCTTCCTAGAGAATGGCCTCTTTGGGTTATAGACATCAAGGATTGTTTCTATTCCATTCCTCTGGATGAGGAGGATATGAAGAGATTTGCCTTTTCAGTGCCCAGCATTAACTTAGCTGAGCCTTATAAAAGATATGAATGGATGGTTTTGCCACAGGGAATGAAGAACAGCCCCACTATGTGTCAAATGTATGTTGCTGCTGCTCTTGCTCCAATAAGAAAAGCATTTCCAAAAGTTATGCTATTACATTATATGGATGATATATTGGGATGTGCACCTGAGGAACAAATGCTAGAAGCATGTCTACAAAAAACCATAGAAACACTAAGATACTACAAACTTCATATCGCTACAGAAAAAATTCAAAGGCATGCTCCTTTTCAATATTTAGGATATGAAATATATCCTAAGAAACTTACACTATCCCATTCTAAATACCATCAGGCTGCTCGAGCTTTGCGTTTACAGTTTGGGATTACAAAAGAAGAAGCTAGGAGCATAGTAAAAAGCTGTACAGCTTGCCTTCCCTTCCACGCTCCTACACTGCCTCCAGGGAAGAATCCTCGTGGTTTGAGACCCAATGAAATCTGGCAAATGGATGTGACCCATTATAAATCTTTTGGTCGTCTGTCTTTTATCCATGTTGTGGTAGACACCTTTTCAGGATTCACTTTTGCCATCCCAGCAGCAAAAGAGACAGCCCGAGTGGTCACTGAATTCCTCATTCAAGCATTCGCAATTATGGGTGTGCCACAAGAAATAAAAACAGATAATGGACCGGCATATACCTCCAAACATTTTGAACACTTTTGTGCACAGTATAAGATTTTACACACTACTGGCATACCCTTTAATCCTCAAGGTCAAGCAATAGTAGAAAGAAGAAACAGGGACATTAAGACACTCCTCCAAAAACAAAAGAAAGGGGGAGCCACGGGTAACCCTAGAGAACTTCTAAATTTAGTTCTCTATACCATTAATTTTTTAATCTTTGATAAAGATGCACTGGCTCCAGCAGATAGGTTTTATAACCCATCAGAAGAGCAGTGTCCAGGGCGAGCAGCTCCACTATCTTTAGATAATCGCCAGGTGATGTGGAGAGACCCAGAAAGTGGTGAATGGAAGGGACCAGATAGGCTAACTGCTTGGGGGAGAGGATTTGCTTGCATCTCTACAGGTGGAGAAGGAATCAGATGGGTGCCGACGAGCCACATTCGCCTTGTCCATCGCAGAAAGATGGAGCAGACCCTTGAAACAAAGGAGAAGACCCAAGAAATATCGGGTGGTTCTGTTGCTGATTCTGATCACCATTGAAAGAGCATAGCTGACAAGGAGACTGTTAAAAAGACTTTTAAATCTTCAGGGATCATTGGATTTCCTAACACAAGATGAAACTGTTTTAGTTCTTGAAAAACCAGCGAGAATCATTGGATTCCTTAAGATGAAAAATTGTCGATGAGACTTTTGCAGTACTTCAGGGCTTACAGGAACTATTGGATTCCTGGCACATGAACTAATGGACAATGGATTCCTTATGGACTATTTCTAGGACTTATGGACATGTGTAAATTTTCAGGTTGATTCATGTTGTTACATTACTACTAGCCTGTGTTATATTGCTATGTGCTTATGTAAATTATGTATAATGCCTCCCATATTGATGGATTTATGTATACCATGTATATCTGTTACAAAGTTCTGGCCCATATTGATGGATTTATGTGTACCCCTTCAGAAACCCACTAATCTGATTAGATTTCCTATTTCCTTTGGTGTTTTCATCTAACAAAAGAAAGGGGGAGATGTTGGAATCCTTACTCACTACTAACTAATTAGAGTTGATCTAATCTTACAAGAAGATGTTTTGGGCAGAACCTGAAACAAGGTACTAAGTAGAACTAATTAATACAAGGCTTGTGTTCACATCTTTACTCATTGGAGTCCACAAGTATGCTAGCTTCACAAAGTACACTTTCTAACTTCAAGGGAGTCCACACCTCCCTTAAAGCTCGTTGGGCCAGAGAGCACTATGGGAGAAAACCCATAATCCCATTCTCTCAGAAGAGTCAGATAAAAGGCCAGCGATGAGGGATCTATGGCAGAATACATTTTTCTTCTTGGCTGGCTGGTCGCAGAAGAGAGCTCAGCTGGACTCGAGAGGAGCGACTGGTGGCAGACAAAGGGTTTTCAGAGGATACAGCTACGAGTAGAGAGTTCAGTGGACAACCAGATTCATCTTCATCTCACACCACTGTAGTAGGTGGCTGGGCTGCCCAGAAGGAGTCAAGAGAGACATTCCATCTCTGTGTTGGTTGGAGGCAGAAGAAAGCAGAGGCAGAGGCTGAAGGACAGAACCTTTGGATTTGGAGACATCCGAAGGGCTCTAAGCCTCTAAATCGGCTGTGCTTTTGAGAAGAACAAGAATTCCAACATTTGAACTCTAACAGGGGGGTAAGATTATTGTTCCATCAAAGTCACCTTATATTCACACTTTGTAACTACATATATTCCTTCTAAAAATTTATAATAAATTTGTTAAGAATTACAAAACATCTTGCCATATAGAAATAAAAAGTTTAACCTTATTGAATTCCTTATGTGTTATATTTCTTGTTTTTTCCTTTTTATGCTTCCCTTGAATCTTCTATTTGGAGGTCCATTGTTTTTTATTCAGTTTTGGTCTTTTAATAAGAAATACTTGAAAGTCATCTATTTCATTACATTCAATTTTGCTGGATAGGTTATTCTTGCTTGTAATCCTAACTCCTTTATCTTGTGTATATCATATTCCAAGACTTCCAGTTTTGTTTTTGTTTTTTGTTTTTTTTTAATGTAGAAGGTAGCAAATCCTGTGCAATCCTGATTGTTATTACATTGTAGGTGAATTATTTCTTTTTTGCTGCTTTGGATGTTTATTCCTTGAAGTATGAGCCCTGTAATTTGGAAATGATGTTCCTAAGAGTTTACAGTTTGGAATCTCTTTCAGATGTTGATTGATGGATTCTTTGAATTTCTTTTTTTGCCCTTTAGTTCTTTTAGATCAAGTCAAGTTTCTTTGACAATCTCTTAAAAGTTCTTGCCTATCCTTTTTTTTTTTTCATTGTTGCTTCCAGGTTGTCCACTATTCTTTTATTATCTCTTTTGTCTCTATTTTTTGATCAGTTGTTTTTCTGATGAGAAATTACATATTTTCTTTTTTAAATTTTTCTTATTTTTAATTGTATCTTAATGTCTTACAGAGTCATATATTTCCACTTGTTAAATTCTAATTTTTAAGGAATTATTTTCTTCAGTGACTTTTTATACTTTCTTTTCCATTTGACCCATTCTATTTTTTAAAGAAGTTATTTTCTTCAGCAAATTTTTGAACATCTTTCCCTATGCCAGGAATCTTTTTTCATGATTTTTTTTGGCATTACTTTCATTTATTTTCTCAATTTTTCTTCCACATTTAATTTGTTTTTTAAATGTAATCCTTCTTAAACTCTTTCAGGAATTCTTTTTGAGCCTAAAACCAAATTACATTTTACTTTGAGGCTTCATATGTACCTATTTTGACACAGTAGTCCTTTTCTATTATCTTGGTTCTCCCCAAGATAATCATGGTAATTTTTAAAGTCATCATTATTGTATTTTTTTTAAAGTTTTTATTTTGTTTGAGATTTTTTGCTCATTTTTCTGCCTTTTTTTTTTTTTTTTTTTTTTTGGTAAGGCAATTGGGGTTAAGTGACTTGCCCAGGGATACACAGCTAGGAACTATTAAGTAGCTCAGACTAGATTTGAATTCAGGTTCTCCTGACTTCAGGGCTGGTGCTATTTTTCTGCCGTTTAATACACACACACACACACACACACACACACACACACACACATTGGAGCTTATGCTTCCTTTCTTTGGAAGGTAGAATTCCCTTCTGACTTGTATGGGGGAATGGGATTCTACTAGTTGATCTCTCCTGTGTGTGTGAGGTTTAGCTGTTTACCTGCTTCAGTAACGGAGCATTGCTGCTGGGTTGTTGTGAAAACAGTCTTTCTGGTGGCTATCCCTGAATCAAAGATCCTGTTGCTTATCTGCACCAAGGATGGGTCCCTGAAGGTGTCTTCTATGGAAACAGACCCTCTTTGTTAGCAGGCCCTGGAAGAGTAATGTTGTTGCTGATCAGTAGAAAGGGTAGGGTCCTGCTATTGGGTCAATTTGGAAACAGGGTCTCTTTGCTGATAAGCCCCAAGTCAAGTTACCAATGTTGACCAGTTCCAGAGTGGGGGTTCACTAATGGTCAGCAATTGGGTCAAGATCTCTCTGGTGGCTTGTTTTGTGGGCAGAGGTAGGGCCTTTTTATAATGCACAGAGTGTTCACTTGCCAGTGGGCTGCTGATTTACAAGAGAACAGGACTTGGCAGTTAGCTTGCCCCCAAGCTTTGAGCTTTCTGCAGATCTTTTGCTGTAAGGCTGATTGCTGTTGCTCCTCTTAGACTGCCTCCCCTACCCTAACCCCAGTGAGATACCTTTCCTGTTATGCTGGTGAGCTGCTGATCTGCTTCTAGGTCAATTCAGAGATTTTTTTTTTGTCTGGAGAGGAATATGGGAGAACTTCAGGGGTTCCTTCTTCTCCCTGCTAAAAGTCTGAGATCAAGAAGACTTTCCTTTATTCCTTATACTCCCACCATAGCATTTACCTCTATACTGTGTTATTTGAAGTAGCTCTTCAAATATTTAACCAATTCATAATTGAATCAATTATTGTTTTTGCAGTGAGAAGGAGAGAGGAAGAATTTCCTGTGTTCCAAGCACAATAAAAAATTCTGGGAGAAAATGAAAGTATTTGAGACTACTGGTCTTGTCTTCATGGAATTTATATTCTATATACTTTGAGTGCAACCAGAAAGACAGGAATGGAAGAGTGGGAAAGCATCCCAGCAGTACTGTGAAAATCTAGAAATCAGCAAACTAAAACCAAACTAGGTATCTCAAAATACCCAAAATTCCAAGCATGAAGTCCAGTTTCCCAGTAAACAAGAAGGAGAAAATGAAGGTCTCAGAGGAGTTCAGTGGAGACCCTTTGATAGGAGATAGACAGTACTTCAAAGATTGTTTTTTGTTGTTTGCTTATTTGTTTGCTTTTTAACTCTGAAGAAGTAAATATATACATATTATATCTATCTATCTATGTATTGAGGTTGGGAAGGGGGGACTCCAAAAGTTCCCCAGACCACTGTTGAGAGGTGTCTCAAAAGAATTTGCAGGTTTAAACACATCTCCTAGTTAAGCGACAGAGTTTTATTGTAATAGTAATACCTATTAAAAAGTGAGTTGTATTGTAAGGGAATTTAGCAGCAAAACAGAAGCAAAGAAGATATATTTATCCAGCTTTCAATCATAGATATGATAATTCTATGGCTCATGGGATAGGGTTAGGGAGTCTATCACTGGCATGTTAATTCTATGGCCCAACGGTAGGGCTGGGGAGTAGTCTCCAGATTGAAAGGTGGTCTGTAAATTTGATTATCACTGACTAGATCATCTGTCAGCAATGAACTTAGAAATAGTTTATTCAGAATCAGACAGATTGGGCATGGGAGTTTCCTGAGGCAGATTCCAAAACCTTTAGGATTTGGGATTTCCCGATTTATAGTCAGAACAGAAGCCCCCCCTAAAATCAGGGGACCACAAAATCATATTATATCATATCTATCTATCCATCTATTTATTGATCTTTTGAGGGACATATTACAGTTATATTGTCCAGATTTTTTGGACTTTGTAAAATATTTTAACCATATCTTTCTTGGCTCAAGACTGGATCAAAGCTAGAAGTCAGAGCAGTAAAAGTAATAAGTATGCTTAAGTCCCTTGTCCAAATTGACTATTTACAAGTCATCATTACACTGAGACAAAGTTAGCTTTTACAGTAAAAGGGAATATGTCATACAGATTCAGTTCTTTTTAAAGATTTTAATATATTTTTGTGAAAATCTAATATTTCCATTATTTTACACTTGTAATTTGAAGACTAAATTACTCATTAAATCCATTGGAAGTTTCATTTATAAGGTTATGATTGAAATTAATTTTTGATAGTAGGATTAATTTTTGCCAATAAGGTCAGCCTGCTTAAGAATTCTGTGCTGTCTTGGCATGATTCAGCATAAGAGGAAGTACTGATATTAAAAGGAATTTTTTTCCCCTTATTATAGCAAAGTTCTTTGAATGGACATATAATGCTTTATTTATTGTTTTTCATTTCACACATTGATTGACCTAAGGTGTTCAAGAGAACAGGATGAAATACTTTTGCCTTGAATTTGTTGTTGTTATTCTTTGGTGGAGCTTATTTTTTGAAGATTATTTAAAAAACTACTATTTTAGGTAGTTTCCTTTAGCTTGCTTGCACCTCACACAATTGACAGGAAGGTGTATTTCATATAATTTGCAGTGCTTGCTATCCCAACATAGAACTCAAGATAAAGTCCAAGTGTATCTGTTTTTTAAGGCTATTTCTATTTCAAAGAGGTCCAC
The DNA here is from genome assembly GCF_016432865.1 of Antechinus flavipes. Lineage (NCBI taxonomy): Eukaryota > Metazoa > Chordata > Mammalia > Dasyuromorphia > Dasyuridae > Antechinus > Antechinus flavipes. The sequence continues at coordinate 442,468,486 of NC_067398.1, forward strand.
CTATCTAAATGTATTAGAATTACCACATGACTTTCTGTCTTGTTCTTGGGATTTATTCAATGAATTTTCATTAAACAAAGGTTTTGTATAATGTTGCATATTTACTTATAACCCTGCAGTAAATAGCAGTTCTTTTATTTCATCAGGCAGGATTTTTTTAACTTATTTTCCTCATTTTGCAGTACATATGCATACAAATATATTTAATTGGTGCATATTTTTAGATTTTCCTTAACGACTTGAATTCTTTTCAAGTGAATGAATTCTCTTTGTAGAGTTTTTAGAAGCAGACATGTACCAAAAAAAAAAAAGGAAAAATTATTCATTGCAAATTATTTTATGAGATGATGTGCTGAACCTACAAAGCTTAGGAGGCCCATGTTTTTTGGCTTAGAACTAGAGTTAACTAAATAAATCCCTAAGTAACTATTTCTTTCCAATTCCTATAAATGTGTTTGTAATTGCATTATGAAATAGGGAAGGTGGCCTATATATTTCAAAAAGATTTAAGAGGTGAATCCCAAGAGTAAAAGGAAGACATTCAGAAATATGCAATTTCTCTCCATGGAAAATAGTTATAGCTATGCATTTTTCCTCCTCTTGTCATGTAGAGGCTGTGAAATATGTCATTTGGCTTGATTTACATAGTGATCTCATAATTATCCTAATGATACCTAATATTTCAAATGTGCACTTTTAGCCTTGTAATCTATAATATAAAACATTTTACTTTCAAAAAGGTATGTGGAATTGTGATGGTTCTTATTCAAGTACAATGCAAATGCATTAACCTGGGGACATTATGCTTTTGTATTGACAAAACAAAGAACAAGAAGCAAGTTATCAATACCCTATGTATCACATTTGTCTCTTCCCAGTATCAAAAGAAATCAAGAAATTTCTTGCAGATTTTTGAGGGGAGCTCTCTCAAACTTATGAGAATACATATAAGACAGAGAATAGGTTGGTATAGATGAATTATCATATGCATACTTGAAGAAAACATCCAATTTGAAGAAAAAAATTACTGATACTTTTTGAGTATTTAACATTTCTAACATTACCTGGATTCCCCTGAAGCCAAAGGCAATGATAGAGCCCTGTCATGTTCAAACACAAAGAAACACACACATAGAGACACATACCCATTCTGATGCAGAAATTAAAATATCACATAGTTGTTTTGTTTTGTTTTGTTTTGTTTTGTTTTGTTTTTTTGATTATCTAAGGACCATACTGTTCTTGAATGAAAGTTACCTCCCATTTCAGAGAGTTCTGGTAAAAGGAACAGAAGATGTTCCTTTGTGATCCTAACTGTTGAAGGGGCTGACCAAGGTAAAATATATTTTGCTCTCAACAAAATATATTTTTTCTCATATTATGTGAATTGTAATAACTAGATTGATTACTCATTGCTTTTAAACATCACCTGATAATATAAGGAGTGTGCTGGTCAAGATAGGGCCATTTTTAATCAGTGAAAAAGGAATCATGCAATCTGCTAGAGTGTTAATCAGGAAAAGAAATGTGTTGCAGGATTCCACAATGGAAGTCAATAAAAGTCAGTGTCATGGCTCCCACATAACTTAGAAGTGAAAACATCTGGGGAAAAAAATAGAAAAATAGATAAATGTATATCTCTTTATATATTCTTATGTGTATAAGTGTATATTTATATCTGCATATATAAATACATAATTACATTCCCCTTCCCCCCAAAATCCAACTATATATAAATTAACATTTTTGTTATTTCCTAAGTGAAGACTACAATACATGGTGGGATGTAACAACATTATCAAAGGAATTGAAATACCTAATCAATTAGGATCCCTGGCATAACTCTTCATGTTGGCATGTCTCTCCAAATTTTGCAATACTGACTTCAAGGACATTTCAGTAATATAAGAGAAGCATTAAAGATGAGAAAAAGAGTGAATTCTAAATCCAAGAGATCAGCATGATTTTCTGGGGTTCTTGCTATATACTGTTATTGTGAAAAGAATGTTTGATCAAGGAGTATGAACTTCTATGGAATGATGCAAGTAACATCATACAGACAAGTGCACAAAATGTGGTATAATCTGGATAAGTTTCTTCCAAAGGACCAACTACCAGCAAAATCATCAGGGTAAAAGTAAAATGGAAAAACAGAACAAAGCAAAGGGACAATATCATTAGAATATATTTTATCATAAAAAATAGCTTACATTATGTCATTCAATATAATTAAGAGGAATATGGACCTCGATATGTTAAAGGTTCTTTCAAGACAATTTAAAGGTAGTCCATTTTGTGTACTGGACTCTTTAAATCACTTAGGAATTGGGATTTTAAGAAAACTATTACTGCTTTCCAGTGATGTCACATGAACTGTCTCATATTTATTAGATTCTTAAAATAACAATAAATTAATGCAATAAAAATATTCCTTAAAATAAATATCTCTTAATTTGTTAAAATGCATGGTTTTTCTAATTAAAAAGATTTATCAAAATAGAAGTGCAATTATCTGAAATAAAATTAGCTGAAAAAGTGTAATTAGTTAAAACAGCACTTTCATTCTCACACATCTCACAATAATTTGATTAGTGCAAAAATGAAGTTTCTGTGCAAAGTTTAAAAGCATATTAATTCAAACATCTCCATCAACAATTGTGAAATAATTGTACAGTGTCTAATTATTAATGGAAATTGCATGATCTGCATGTATGGTCAACATAACATACAATTGAACCCTTTAAGCTTATGAGAATACTGAATTGTGGACTGGGTGTGACAGCTAATTTCCTCTAGAGCTCTTTATACCCTGAAGGTATTAAGGCATGCTGATCTTCAAGTATTATTGGGAAAAATAAGCATAAACACAAAAGAACTCTCAAAAAAAATTGATAGAACTTTCTATCAATTTTAGAGTAATTTAAACAAAATAGTCTAGATACACTGTTGTCATTGAAAAATACATGGTATAACAGTGGCAACCATTTTGCATGAAAAACAGACTATTACATACTACCAAAAATGTGTTATGAAGTTCAGATGTTCTCTTAGATTAGAAAAATAAAGTTTGTTTTTTAGCATATTTAAGCATACCATATGGGATTCATTTTCATCACTTCAATGCTTTGAAAAAAATATTTCTTAAGCAAATACTTTAGGAGTTTGATATGGGAATGTAAAAAAATCTCTAATGTATTTTTACTCTGTGGTATTAAAAGAGTACAAGGCCATAATTTAAAAATTTAATGCTGAATGGATTAGATAGAAACAACAAAGCTAATAAAACAGAAAACCGGAATATTTTCCTTGGGTTAATGTTTTCAAAATTTATTTCTTCACTGCAGAAAACATTCAGTCATAGACTATATCACATATATAGGTTCACTTATTTTTTCCTGTCACTATTTAGTCCATTTTTTTTTTACAACTGAGAAATCACTTTGCATAATATGTTATCCACTATCATTTCTTTCTTCAGTACTTTAGTCCCTTTTATATCAAATCTGTCCTTCAAAGAACTTTTACCAGACTTTTTCAGGGCAATTAATATGCACATCCAATCACTTGTGTAGGTTTTAGGTTCTCTAAGTACATATCATCTGATTTGAATCATATTGCTATTAAAACTATTAAGAATTTTCTCTTTCTTCCTCACATGTCTTAGAGGAAAAGAAGGAAGAAAAGGGAGAGGAGGAAGAAAAGGAAGAAAAAGAAGAGAAAGAGGTAGAGAAGGAGAAGCATGAAAAAGAAATAATAAGTTACCACCATAAAGAAGAATAATTGCAACAAATTAAACCAGAGATATAATTTCTGAAGATTTAGCCATTTGTATAGGAAATTGTGAGCTATCTTTATCTCTTTCTACTTTCTTCTAGTTTTTGTTTGTTTGATTCTGGATACTGAATCTCCCTTTTTTAACCAAGCTGGAAGGGCAAGGATCACTTACAATCTTTATCCCTATGCTAATTGATAGAGATATTTTAATATGCTCTGAGGCTACCTGGAATACTTTATCTTACCTTATATAATTTAGTGGCTCTCCTCTCTTGGGGACTCAATATTTGGGTGCTAGTCTGACTGTGGTCACATGAGCAGTTTTAATCTAATTCAATTCAGAATTCTTGAGTTCAAGCAATTTCTTCACCCTTAGTCTCTCTACTAGGAGAGATTATAATGAAGAACTATCTATCAAGACTAATTTAGGCTGCTTTCTAAGGTCTAGAGATTAAGGAAATTCAAGATAATTTTCTACAATTCAGGACTTTGACAAACAAAAATGATGGCTATTTCCTTTTTTAATTAAAGCTTTTTGTTTTCAAAACATATGCATAACTTTGAAATTCACCTTTACAAAACCTGGTGTTGCCAATGTGTTTTTCCTTCCCTTCCTCCTACCTACTCCTTTAGATGGCAAGTAATCCAATATACATTAAACATGTGCAATTCTTTGGTGCACAAGAAAAATCATATCAAAAAGGGAAAAATGAGAAAGAAAAAAATACAAGCAAATAACAAAAAAAAGGTAAAAATATTATGTTGTGATCCACACTCAATTCCCACAGTCCTCTCTCTGGGAGCAGATGGCTGTCTTCATCACAAGACCATTGAACTAGACCTGAAAGTGATGGTTATTTCCATGGGCTATTTTAGAATTGTCTTGTTATTCCAGCTTTCCCAATGTGTTTTGAATTTCATACATTTATGTATTTGAAGATGCATTTGAGTTTCTTAACTGAGAGATAATAGAGAAGAGAGGAATAAAACAAAGGTAACAGGTAACATATTTCCCTTTAATAATTGATTTTTTGAGGGGGCAGAGTAGACTCTGGTAGACAGCAAATACCACTTTCTGTGACCTCCTCTGACTTTCTCTCAAAGCAACAGCAGATTAAGCTTCTGAACCGGTTCTGAAGTGAAAGAACCCACAAATATTTGGAGTATAAGACATTTCCAGAAGAATTTAGAAGAACTTCAGAACAGATTTGTTTCAATCAGGCAGGGAGTTAGTCCAAGCCCAGACGTCAGCATAGGGAGCCTGGGTCAAGGAGCTAGGACAGGTGACATCCATGCACCAGCCAAACTTATGTAAGGCTCTTAGGCTACTCTGTACTCATTGCAAACATGTGCTTTGGCAGCTTTGCTGCAAAACTCCTAAAACCAAATACAAAAGACAAATTGTAAGCCCCAGAAGAACTCAGGACCTGGACCCAATTATTCAGCACTGGAACTCAGGCAGAAACACTGGCCCCAGGGAAAAATAAAGGGGCTATCACCCCTTTGTTTTAAGAGCAATGATTAAAATAAAAAAAATGCATCAACAATGATCAAAATGATCAAAAAAGCAAAATAAAAACTCTGACCATAGACAACTTTTATGAAGAGAGAGAACATACCTCAAACCCTGAGTTTCCTAACGCAAATCAATTCCAGATGAAGGCCCAAAGGGAGATATGTCCCCATATCACAAGGCTTTCTTGGGAGATTTCAAAAAGGATCTTAAAAGAGACTTAAAAGAAAATGGGGAAAGAAAATGAGATCTTTGCAAAAGGGTAAAGAAAAGAAAAAATTCAAATTATCTGACCAAAACTCTTTAAAAATAAATTTGATGAAATGGGAAAACAAAATAATTCCCTACAAAATAGATTTGATGAAATGGAAAAAGCATATAACTCTTTACAAAATAGATATGAAAAAGATATCAATTTTTTGAAAAACAGAATCTGTGAAATGGAAAAAAATGCAATGAAGAAAACAATTCAATTGGCCAAATACAAAAGGAGCTTTAAAAAAGTAACTGGAAAAAAAATACACTAAAAATTAGAATTGAACAAATGGAAGTGAATGACTCAATAAGGCTTCAAGAAAAAGTCAAACAAAAACATGAAAAAATAGAAGAAAATATGAAATACCTTCTTGGAAAAATGGCTGACCTGGAAAATAGACCTAGAAGATACAATCTAAGAATTATAGGACTTCCTGAAAGCCGTGATTAAAAAAGCCTAGACACCATGTTCAGGACATTATCAAGGAAAACTGCCTTTATATCCTAGAACCAGAAGGTAAAATAGCCATTGAAAGAATCCACAGATTACCTCCTGAAAGAGAGTCTAAAATGAAAACTCCAAGGAATATAGTAGCTAAATTTCAGAATTATCAAATCAAGAAAAAAATATTGCAGACAGCCAGAAAGAAAAAAAAATCAAATACCAAGGAAACACAATCAGGATTACTTAGGACCTAGAAGTTTCCACCTTAAAGGATCAAAAAGCCTGTAATCTGATATTCTAAACACAAAGGAACTTGGATTACAGCCAAGAATAATCTATCCAGCTAAATTTAGCATTATATTTAAGGGAAGAAAATGGACATTCAATAAGGCAGGTGGTTTTCGTTTGTTTCTGATGAAAAGACCAGAACTGAACAAAAAAATTGATCTCCAAGTATAGAGCTCAAGAGAAGTATAAAAAGGTAAAAGAAGAAAGAACACTTGAGAACTATAATTCTGTTATGAGTATACTTAAAGAGTGCAGGTATAATGTGATTTCATTATGATAATATGAAAAAAGAAATTAGAGGAGGAAAGGGGATTGTACTGAAAAAGAGGAAAATGAAGGTAAAATGAGGGAAATTACATCTCATAAAGAGGCAATGACCTATTATAATTGAGGGAAAGAAGGGAGGGGAATGAATATGAATCTTACTTTCATTGGATTTGTCTCAAATTGAGAATATCAGATAGGATTCATTTCACAAAGAAACTTGTCTCACCTTGTGGGGAACTGGGAGGAGAAAGGGGGAAAGAAAGGGTAAGAATAATAGAAGGGAAAACAGAAGTAGTAGGAGAAAGGTGTAAGAAAGAATAAGGGCTCTAAAGGGGGAGGGTTGGTTGAGGGAGGTAGTAATCAGAAGCAAAATACTGGGAAGGAGGGAAATGAGAAAGGAAAGATAAAATAATAACAAGGTAAATAAGATGGCAGAAATAAGATGAATCCTAAAATATGTAGTTTACTAGAAACACATTTAAATAGAATGATACATATTGATCACAAAATAGAAAATTTTGATTATATCAAATTGAAAAGTTTTTGTACAAAAAAAACTAATGCAAACAAGATTAGAAAGGAAACAATAAACTGGGAAAACATTTTTTAGTCAAAGGTTCTGATAAAGGCCTCATTTCCAAAATATACAGAGAATTGACTCTAATTTATAAGAAATCAAGCCATTCTCCAATTGATAAATGGTCAAAGCATATGAACAGACAATTCTCAGACAACGAAATTAAAACTATTTATAGCTATATGAAAATATGCTCCAAATCATTATTAATCAGAGAAATACAAATTAAGACAACTCTAAGATACCACCTCACACCTGTCAGATTGGCTAGAATGACAGGGAAAGATAATGCGGAATGTTGGAAAACGGAAACTGATACATTGTTGGTGGAATTGTGAACACATCCAGCCATTCTGGAGAGCAATTTGGAACTATGCTCAAAAAGTTATCAAACTGTGCATACCCTTTGATCAAGCAGTATTTCTACTGGGCTTATACCCCAAAGAGATACTAAAGAAGGGAAAGGGACCTGTATGTGCCAAAATGTTTGTGGCAGCCCTGTTTGTAGTGGCTAGAAGCTGGAAAATGAATGGATGCCCATCAATTGGAGAATGGTTGAGTAAATTGTGGTATATGAACGTTATGGAATATTATTGTTCTGTAAGGAACGACCAGCAGGATGAATACAGAGAGGACTGGCGAGACTTACATGAACTGATGCTGAGTGAAATGAGCAGAACCAGGAGATCATTATATACCTCAACAACGATACTGTTTGAGGATGTATTCTGATGGAAGTGGACCTCTTTGATAAAGAGAGCCTTAATTGATCAAAGATGGACAGAAGCAGCTATACCCCCCCACCAAAAAAAAAAAAAAAAAAAAAAAAAGAACACTGGGAAATGAATATAAACTGCTTGCATTTTTGTTTTTCTTCCTGGGTTATTTATACCTTCTCAATCCAATTCTCCCTGTGCAGCAAGAGAACTGTTTGGTTCTGCACACATATATTGTATCTAGGATATACTGTAATCTATTTAACATGAATAGGACTGCTTGCCATCTGAGGGAGGGGGTGGAGGGAAGGAGGGAAAAAATCAGAACAGAAGTGAGTGCAAGGGATGATGTTGTAAAAAAAATTACCCTGGCATGGGTTCTGTTAATAAAAAGTTATTTTTAAAAAATTAAGCAGGAAAGGGAAAAAAATATAAACAGAAAATTTTCAAATGAATAAATTAAAGTCATCTATACTCAAATGAAAAAAAAATAAATAAAGTGATATATACAGAGTGAAAGAAATGGGCTGGAGCAGAATTTAGTATGCTTCAGGTGAAGTAAAAAAAAAAAAGTAGGAGTACTAATCCTGATCTCAGATCAAGCAAAATAATAATAATAATAATAATAAAAAGGATTTAATTAAAAGATATAAGATAAATCTTGCTAAAGGGTACCATAAATAATGAAGCAATATCAATACAAAACATATATGCCCCAAGTGGAATAGCATCCAAATTCATAGAGGAGATGTTAAGATAGCTACAGGAAAAAAAAGAGACAGCAAAACTATAATAGTAGGCGATCTCAAACTTCCTCTCCCAGAACTATATAAATCAAACCACAAAATAAATAAGAAAGAAAGTAAGGAGGTAAATAGAATTTTAAAATGGTTAGGTATAGTAGAACTGTGGAGAAAACTTAATGGAGACAGAAAGGAGTATACTTTTTTTTTTCTCATCAGTACATGGGACCTATGCAAAAATTGACACTGGATTAGGACATAAAAACCTCAAAATCAAATGTGGAAAGGAAGAAATAGTAAATGCATTCTTTTTCAGATCATGATGCAACTAAAGGCTAGGGGAAAATAGACCAAAAATTAATTGGAAATTAAATAATCTAATCCTAAAGAATGAATAGGTGAAACAACAAATAATAGAAACATTCAATAACTTCATCCAAGAGAATGACAATAATGAAACAATCTACCATAATTTGTGGGATGCATCCAAAATGGTTATTAGGAGAAATTTTATATCTCTAGATACTTACTTGAATAAAATAGAGAAAGAGAACATAAATGAATGGGACTAACAACTAAAAAAGCTAGGAAAAATCGAATTAAAAACACTCAATTAAATAGCAAATTTGAAATTCTGACAATAAAAGGGGAGATTGATAAAACTGATAGTAAGAAAACAATTAAATGAATGAATAAAAATAACAGTTGTTTTTATGGAAAAAACAACAAAATAATAAAATCTTTAGTTAATTTGATTAGAAAAAAGAAAGAAGAAAATAAAATTGTTAGTCTCAAAAACAAAAAGGGACAGCTTTCCAACAATGAAGAGGAAATTAGAGCAATAATTAGGAGTTATTTTGCCCAATTATATATCAATACATTTTTTAATCTAAGTGAAATGGGGGATAGCTACAAAAATAAAGATGGCTCAGTTTAACAGAAGAGGAAATAAATTATTTAAATAGTCTCATTATAGAAAAAGAAATAAAACAAGTTATTAATCAACTCCCCAAGAAAAAATTTCCACGGCTAGATGGATTTACATATGACTTCCACCAAACATTTAAAGAATAATTTGCCCCAATGCTATATAAACTATTTGAAAAAGATAGGGAATGAAGGAGTCCTACCAAATTCCTTTTATGACATAGATATGGTACTGCTATCTAAATGAGGTAAGGTGAAAACAGAGAAAAAATTGTGGACCAATTTCCTTAATGAATATAGATGAAAAAATCTTACATAAAATATTAGCAAAGAGATTACAAAAAGTCATCCTCAGAATAATACACTATGATCAAGTAAGATTTATACTAGGAACACAGGGCTGGTTAAATATTAGGAAAAATATTAGCACAGTTGACTATATCAATAACCAAACTAACAAAAATCATATGATTATTACAATAGATGCATAAAAAGCATTTGATAAAACCCAATACCTATTCCTATTAAAAAGACGAGAGTATAGGAATAAATGGACTTTTCCTTAAAATGATCAGTAGCTTCTATTAAAAAACATCAGCAAACACCATATGTAATGGGAACAAACCAGAACCATTCCCAATAAGATCAGGAATGAAACAAGGTTGCCCAGTATCAGCAATACTATTCAATATTGTATTAGAAATGATAGCTTTGGCAATAAGAGAAGAAAAAGAGATTAAAGGAATTAAAGTAGGTAATAAGGAAACCAAATTATCATTCTTTGTAGATGTTATGATGGCATTCTTAGAGAAAAAAAAAAAACGACTAAAAACAATTTATAACTTTAGCAGAGTTGCAGGATACAAAATAAATGCACACAAATCATCAGTATTTTTATATATTAACAACAAAGTCCAATACCAAGAGATACAAAGAGAAATATTCAAAATAAGTATCAATAGTATAAAATATTTGGGAATCTATATGCCAAAGGAAAGTCAGGAACTATATGAACACAATTACAAAGCAATTTCCACACAAATAAAGTCAGTTCTAGTCAGCTGGAAAAATATGAAATGCACATAGGTATGCTGAGCAAATATTAAAAAATGACAATATGCCTAAATTAATCTACTTATTTAATGCCATAACAATCAAACTCCCAAGAAATTAATTTACAGATGCAGAAAAAATAATAACAAAAGTACATCTGTAAGAGCAAAAAGTGAAGAATTTCAAGGAACCAAAACCATTTGGTATTGGCTAAGAAATAAACTAGTTGATCAGTGAAATAGGTTAGGTTCATAGGACAAAATAGTAAATAATTATAGCAATCTAGTGCTTTACAAACCCAAAGATCCCAACTTTTGGGATAAGAATGCACTATTTGACAAAAACTACTGGGAAAATTGGAAACTAGTATGGCAGAAATTAGGCATTGACCCACATTTAATACCATACACCAAGATAAGGTTAAAGTGGGTTTGTGATCTAGGCATAAAGAATGAGATTATAAATAAATTAGAATAACAAAGTATAGTTTACCTCTCAGACCTGTGGAGGAGGAAGGAATTGGTGACCAAAGAAAAATGAGATCATTATTGATTACAAAATAGAAAATGTTGATTATATCAAGTTAAAAAGCTTTTGTACAAACAAAACTAATGCAGACAAAATTAGAAGGAAAACAATAAACTGGGAAAACATCTTCACATTTAAAGGTTCTTATAAAGGCTTCATTTCCAAAATATAGAGAGAATTGACTCAAATTTACAAGAAATAAAGCCAATCTTCAATTTATAAAAGGTCAAATGATATGAAGAAACAATTTTCAGATGAAGAAACTGAAGCTATTTCTAGTCATATGAAAAAGTGCTCTAAATCATTATTGCTCAGAGAAATATAAATTAAGACAACTCTGAGATACCACTACACACCTCTCAGATTGGCTAAGATGACAGGAAAAGATAATGAATGTTGGAGGGGATGTGGGACAAGTGGGACACTGATACATTGTTGGTGGAATTGTGAACAGATACACTCATTCTGTAGAACAATTTGGAACTATGCTCTAAAAGTTATCAAACTGTGCATACCTTGTAATCAAGCAGTGTTACTACTGGGCTTATATCCCAAAGAGATGTTAAAGAATGGAAAGGGACCCATATGTGCAAAAATGTTTGTGGTAGCCCTTTTCATAGTGGCTAGAAACTGGAAATTGATTGGATGCCCATCAATTGGAGGATGGCCGAATAAATTGTGGCATATGAATGTTATGGAATATTATTGTTTTGCAAGAAATGACCAACAGGATGATTTCAGAGAGGTCTTTGAGAGACTTACATGAAATAATGCTAAGTGAAATGAGCAGAACCAGGAGATCATTATACACTTCAACAATAATACTATATGATGATCAATTCTGATAGATGTGGCTCTTTTCAACAATGAGATGATTCAAACCAGGTCCAGTTGTTCAGTAATGAAGAGAATCAGCTATACCCAGAGAGAGAACAATGGGAAATGAGTGTGGACCACAACAGAGCATTTCCACTCTTTCTGTTATTGTTTGCTTTCATTTTTGTTTTTCTTCTCAGGTTTTGATACCTTCTTTCTATATATGATTTTTCTTATGCAGCAAGATAACTTTATAAATATGTATAGATATATTGTATTTAACTTATACTTTAACCTATTTAACATGTATTGGACTACCTGCCATCTAGGGGAGGGCTGAGGGGAAGGAGGGGAAAAGTTGAAACAGAAAGTTTTGCAAGGGTCAATGTTGAAAAATTACCCGCAGATATGTTTTGTAAATGAAAAGCTATAATAATTTTTTTTAATATATGTCAAGGAAATTAATGGAAAAAATGTCAATGAAGGTGGCCCAGCTGTGCAGGACCTAAAACTATATTATACAGCAGTGGTCATCAAAATTATTTCTTACTGGCTAAGGAATAGAGTAGTTGATCAGTGGAATGGGTTAGGTTCATAGGACAAAATATTCAATGACTATAGAAATCTAGTGTTTGACAAATCCAAAGACCCCAGATTTTAAAATAAGAACTCACTATTTGACAAAAACAGTTGGGAAAATTGGACACTAGTATGCAGAAACTATACATTGACCCAAACCTAGCACAATATACCAAGATTAGGTCAAAATGGGTTCATGATTTGGATATAAAAAAGTTATAAGCAAATTAGAAGAACATAGAATAGTGTCCTTCTCAGATCTGTGCAGAAGGAAGGAATCTGTGATCAAAGAAGAAATGGAACTCATTATTGAACATCAAATATATTAATTTGATTATATTAAATTAAAAGTTTTATACAAACAAAACTAATGCAGACAAGATTGGAAGGGAAGTAATAAATTGGGAAAACACTTTTATATTTAAGGGTTCTGAAAAAGTCCTATTTCTAAAATACATAGAGAATTGACTCAAACATAACTATTCAAGTCATTATCCTGTTGATAAACAAACAATATGAACAGACATTATTCAGATGAAGAAATTAAAACAATTTCTAGTCATATAAAAAGGTGCTCTAAATCACTATTGATAAGAGAAATGCAAATTTTTTTTATTTTTTTAAATTTTTTATTTAATAATTACATTATATTGACACTCATTTCTGTTCCGATTTTTTTTTTCCCCTCCCTCCCTCCACCCCCTCCCCTAGATGGCAAGCAGTCCTTTATATGTTGGATATGTTGCAGTATATCCTAGATACAATATATGTTTGCAGAACCGAACAGTTCTCTTGTTGCGTAGGGAGAATTGGATTCAGAAGGTATAAATAATCCGGGAAGAAAAACAAAAATGCAGATAGTTCACATTCGTTTCCCAGTGTTCTTTCTTTGGGTGTAGCTGCTTTTGTCCGTCATTTATCAATTGAAACTCAGGTCTCTTTGTCAAAGAAATCCACTTCCATCAAAATATGTCCTCATACAATATCGTTGTCGAAGTGTATAATGATCTCCTGGTTCTGCTCATTTCACTTAGCATCAGTTCATGTAGGTCTCTCCAAGCCTCTCTGTATTCATCCTGCTGGTCATTTCTTACAGAACAATAATATTCCATAACATTCATATACCACAATTTACCCAGCCATTCTCCAATTGATGCGCATCCATTCATTTTCCAGTTTCTAGCCACTACAAACAGGGCTGCTACAAACATTTTGGCACATACAGGTCCCTTTCCCTTCTTTAGTATTTCTTTGGGATATAAGCCCAATAGAAACACTGCTGGATCAAAGGATATGCACATTTTGATAATTTTTTGGGCATAATTCCAGATTGCTCTCCAGAATGGTTGGATTCGTTCACAACTCCACCAACAATGCATTAGTGTCCCAGTTTTCCCGCATCCCCTCCAACATTCATCATTATTTTTTCCTGTCATCTTAGCCAATCTGACAGGTGTGTAGTGGTATCTCAGAGTTGTCTTAATTTGCATTTCTCTGATCAATAATGATTTGGAACACTCTTTCATATGAGTGGTAATAGTTTCAATCTCATCCTCTGAAAATTGTCTGTTCATATCCTTTGACCATTTATCAATTGGAGAATGGCTTGATTTCTTATAAATTTGAGTCAGTTCTCTATATATTTTGGAAATGAGGCCTTTATCAGAACCTTTAACTGTGAAAATGTTTTCCCAGTTTGTTGCTTCCCTTCTAATCTTGTTTGCATTAGTTTTATTTGTACAAAGGCTTTTTAATTTGATGTAATCGAAATTTTCTATTCTGTGATCAGTAATGGTCTCTAGTTCATCTTTGGTCACAAATTTCTTTCTCCTCCACAAGTCTGAGAGATAAACTATTCTATGTTCCTCTAATTTATTTATAATCTCGTTCTTTATGCCTAGGTCATAGACCCATTTTGATCTTATCTTGGTGTATGGTGTTAAGTGTGGGTCCATGCCTAATTTCTGCCATACTAATTTCCAATTATCCCAGCAGTTTTTATCAAATAATGAATTCTTTTCCCAGAAGTTAGGGGCTTTGGGTTTGTCAAACACTAGATTGCTATAATTGACTATTCTGTCTTGTGAGCCTAGCCTTTTCCACTGATCCACTAATCTATTTCTTAGCCAATACCAAATGGTTTTGGTGACTGCTGCTTTATAATATAATTTTAGATCAGGTACAGCTAGGCCACCTTCATTTGATTTTTTTTTCATTAGTTCCCTTGAGATTCTCGACTTTTTATTGTTCCATATGAATTTTGTTGTTATTTTTTCTAGATCAATAAAATATTTTCTTGGAAGTCTGATTGGTATAGCACTAAATAAATAGATTAGTTTAGGGAGTATTGTCATCTTTATTATGTTCGCTCGGCCAATCCAAGAGCACTTAATATTTTTCCAATTATTTAAGTCTGACTTTATTTGTGTGGAGACTTTTTTATAATTTTGCTCATATAATTCCTGACTTTCCTTTGGTAGATAGATTCCCAAATATTTTATGGTATCAACAGTTATTCTGAATGGAATTTCTCTTTGTATCTCTTGCTGTTGGGTTTTGTTGGTGATGTATAAAAATGCTGAGGATTTATGGGGATTTATTTTGTAGCCAGCTACTTTGCTAAAATTATGAATTATTTCCAATAGCTTTTTGGTAGAATCTCTGGGGTTCTCTAGGTATACCATCATATCATCTGCAAAGAGTGATAGTTTGGTTTCCTCATTGCCTACTCTAATTCCTTTTATATCTTTCTCGACTCTTATTGCCGAGGCTAGTGTTTCTAATACGATATTAAATAATAATGGTGATAGTGGGCAACCTTGCTTCACTCCAGATCTTACTGGGAAAGGTTCCAGTTTTTCCCCATTGCATATGATGCTTACTGATGGTTTTAAATATATGCTCCTGACTATTTTAAGGAAAAGTCCATTTATTCCTATGCTCTCAAGTGTTTTTATTAGGAATGGATGTTGGATTTTATCAAATGCTTTTTCTGCATCTATTGAGATGATCATGTGGTTTTTGTTTGTTTGGTTATTGATATAGTCAATTATGCTAATAGTTTTCCTAATATTGAACCAGCCCTGCATTCCTGGTATAAATCCTACTTGGTCATAGTGTATTATCCTGGTGACAATTTTCTGTAATCTTTTTGCTAATATTTTATTTAAGATTTTAGCATCAATATTCATTAGGGAGATTGGTCTATAATTTTCTTTCTCTGTTTTCAGCCTACCTGGTTTAGGTATCAGTACCATATCTGTGTCATAAAAGGAGTTTGGTAGGACTCCTTCAATCCCTATTTTTTCAAATAGTTTATATAACATTGGAGTTAATTGTTCTTTAAATGTTTGGTAGAATTCACATGTAAATCCATCTGGTCCTGGGGATTTTTTCTTAGGGAGTTGATTGATAGTTTGTTCTATTTCTTTTTCTGAGATGGGACTGTTTAGGATATTTACTTCTTCCTCTGTTAGTTTGGGCAAGCTGTATTTTTGGAGGTATTTTTCTATTTCATTTAAGTTGTCGAATTTATTGGCATAAAGTTGGGCAAAGTAACTCCTAATTATTGCTCTAATTTCCTCTTCGTTAGTGGTGAGTTCTCCCTTTTCATTTTTAAGACTAACAATTTGATTTTCCTCTTTCCTTTTTTTAATCAGATTTACTAAGGGTTTGTCTATTTTGTTGGTTTTTTCATAGAACCAACTCTTAGTTTTATTAATCAATTCAATAGTTTTTTTACTTTCAATTTTATTGATCTCACCTTTTACTTTTAGAATTTCAAGTTTAGTGTTTGACTGGGGTTTTTAATTTGTTCCTTTTCTAGCATTTTTAATTGCAAACCCAATTCATTGACCTTCTCTTTCTCTATTTTATACAAATAGGCCTCTAGAGATATGAAATTTCCCCTTATTACCGCTTTGGCTGCATCCCATACATTTTGGTATGATGTCTCATTATTATCGTTTTCTTGGGTGAAGTTATTAATTATGTCTATGATTTGCTGTTTTATCCAATCATTCTTTAGTATGAGATTATTTAGTTTCCAATTATTTTTTGGTCTACTTCCCCCTGCTTTTTTGTTGAATGTAATTTTCATTGCATCGTGGTCTGAAAAGGATGCATTTACTATTTCTGCCTTACTACATTTGAGTTTGAGGTTTTTATGTCCTAATATATGGTCAATTTTTGTATAGGTTCCATGAACTGCTGAAAAGAAAGTGTATTCCTTTCTGTCTCCATTACATTTTCTCCAGAGAGAGAAATGCAAATTAAGGCAACTCTGAGATACTACCACACACCTCTCAGACTGGCTAAGATGACAGGAAAAGGTCATGATGAATGTTAGAGGGGATGTGGGAAAACTGAGACATTAATCCATGTTAGTGGAATTGTGAATGGATCCAGTCATTCTGGAGAGCAATTTCGAACTATGCTCAAAAACTTATCAAACTATGCTTACCCTTTGATTCAGCAGGGTTTCTATTGGGCTTATATCCCAAAGAGATTTTAAAGGAAGGAAAGAAACCCACATGTGCAAAATTGTTTGTGGCAGCTCTTTTTGTAGTGGCAAGAACCTGGACACTGAGTGGATTTCCATCAGTTGAATAATGGCTGAATAAGTTATGGTATATGAATGTTATAGAATATTATTATTCTACAAGAAATTATCATTAGAATTATTTTAATATGGCTCGGAGAGACTGAAATGAATTAATGCTGAGTGAAATGAGCAGAACCATCAAATCTTTATACATGGCAACAACAATGTTATACAATGATGAATTTTGATAGATGTCTCTTTCCAACTGAGGCCAATTACAGTGATCTTGTGATGAAGAGAGCCATCTACACCCCGGAAAGAAGACTGGGGTAACTGAGGGTGGATCACATAGAATTTTCATTTTTTTTTTGGTTGTTTGCTTGCATTTTATTTTCTTCCTCATTTTTTTTTCTTTTTGATTTGATTTTTCTTGTGCAGCAAGATATTTGTATAAATATGTATATATATATATTGATTTCACATATATTTTATCATGTTTAACATATATTGGATTATTTGCCATCTAGAGGAGTAGGTAGGGGGAAGGAGGGGAAAATTTGGAAAATAAGATTTTGCAAGGGTCAGTGTGGAAAATTTATCCATATGTATGTTTTGAAAATAAAAAAACAAAAAACTTTAGTAAAAAAAAAAAAAAGAAAAGAAAAGAAAACAGATTTCCCCCCTCAAAAAAAATGCAAGAAAAATAATATTACAAATTGTTTTCATCTGTATGCAAAAACAATCAGTTCTGTCTCTGAGTATGGATAGCATTTTTCTTCATAAGGCCTTCCAAGTAATCTTGGATCATTGAATTGTTGAAAATAGCAAAGTCATTCATAGCTGATCATCCCACAACATTGCTATTACTTTGAACACAGTAAATTTCACTTTGCATCAGCTCATAAACAATTTTGCAGTTTTTTCTGAGACCACCTATGCTTTTTTTTCTTATATACCAATACTACTACATCATAATCACATACCACAATTTACTTAACCATTCCCCAATTCATGAGCATCCTTTTTATTGTCAATTGTTTGTCTTAAGAAAATAACTGCTCTAAATATTTTTGGTAAATATAGTTCATTTTGTTTTTTAAAATCTTTTTTGGGGGGCAAACATGCCTACTAGTAGTATTATTAAATCAAAGACTATGCATGATTTTAGAGATTTTTGAGTATAGATACAAATTGCTCAACAAAATGGTTGCATCAGTTCACAATCCTATGAACAATGCATGTTTCCCACATTCCCTCCATGATTAGTCATTTTCCTTTTCTGGCCCATTAGCCAATCTAATAAGTATGAGGTAGTACCTCACAATTGTTTTAATTTGCATTTCTCCAATCAATAATGAGTTAGGGCACTTTGTTTTTCATAGGGTTATAGATAATTTGGTTAGTTCATCTGAAAAATCTTCCAAAACATTTTATTTTTTGATCATTTATCAACTGGGGAATGTCTCATTTGTATAAAAAAAATGAATTAGTTCCTTATATTTTGAGAAATGAAGTCTTTATCAGAGAAATGTGCTTCAAAATTCTTTTCACAGTTACTACTACTTACTGTATTTCCTCCTGTTTATTCTATTCTTTCTTTCCTTTTCCTCTGTCCATCCTCAAAAAATGTTTTGGTTCTGAGCACTATTTTAGCCATTTGTCCTCCTTTCTAATACTCTCCCCTTTTTGTATCCCTTGAGAAGAGATGTTTATAAACATTTTTACATATAGGTCCTTGTTCTTTTTCTTTTTAAATCTCTTTTGGGATTCATGCCTAGTAGAGAGGCATGGCTCTTATTTTTTATGAATTTCACTCAGTTCCCTATATATGTGAGAACTAAGGCTTTATCAGAGAAACTTGCTTCATATTTATTTTTACAATCACTGTTAACTTTATTTCCTCCCATTTGTTACCCCATATGTCATCTCCTCTATCACCTCTCTCTTCCCCTCTATTATAAAAGATTTCTCTCCCCTCTTTTTTGGCAGATAATCTACACTATTCTACTTCACCCTCTCCCTTTCTCCAAGTACATTCCTCTGTTACACCTTTATTTTTTTATTATCACTTCATATTCAACTCACATCTTTACTTTCTCTCTCTCTCTCTCTCTCTCTCTCTCTCTCTCTCTCTCTCTCTCTATATATATATATATATATATATATATATATATATATATATACATACATAACAGATAAACATTGTTAAGCCATTTATTATATCCCTTTCCTAATTGCCTCTTTATGCTTCTCCTGAGTCTTGTATTTGGAAATCAAATTTTCTCTTCAGCTCTAGTCTTTTCATCACAAATGACAGAAAGTACTTGTTTCATTGAATTTCCATAATTTCCCTTGAAAAACTATATTCATTTTTGCTGGGTAGGTGATTCCTATCCTAACTCCATTGTTCTCCAGAATATCATATTACAAATCCTCCAGTTCTTTTAATGTAGAAGCTGCTAAATCTTGTGTTATCCTCACTGTGACTCTATTATATTCGAATTGCTTCTTTCTGGATGCTTGCAATATTTTCTCCTTTACTGGGAGTTCTGGCATTTGTCTGTAATAATCTTGGGAGTTTTCATCTTGGGATCTCTTTTAGGAGATGATTAGTGATTTTCAATTTCCATTTTACCTTTGGTTCTAGAATATGAGGACAATTTTCCTTGATAATTTCTTGCAAAATTATGTCCAGGCTTTTTTTATTATTAACTTTCAAGTAGACCAATTATTTTCATATTAATAATCCTGGATCTATTTCTCAGGTCAGTTGTTCCAATGAAATATTTCACATTGTTATCTATGTCTTTCATTCTTT
The DNA here is from genome assembly GCF_016432865.1 of Antechinus flavipes. Classification (NCBI taxonomy): domain Eukaryota; kingdom Metazoa; phylum Chordata; class Mammalia; order Dasyuromorphia; family Dasyuridae; genus Antechinus; species Antechinus flavipes. Next base: position 442,488,328 of record NC_067398.1, read on the forward strand.
TGTGGTTTTTATTGTATCTTTATTTCTCATAAAGTCATTAGTTTTTAGTTGCTCAAATATAATTTATAAGGATTTATTTTTTCAGTGAGCTTTTGTACTTTATTTTTCATTTGACCAGTTTTGCTTTTTAAAGGTATTCTTCTCTTAATTTGCTTTTTGAACTTCCTTTTTCATAACTCTCATTTCTCTTCACTTGGGAAAGTTCTTATTATCCAAGATGGCAAGTAATACAGAATTGGTCATTTTAACCATAAATGTGAACGGGGTAAACTCCCCCACAAAGAGGAAGTGGTTAGCAGAATAGATTAAAAGCCAGAATCCTACAACATGTTGTTTACAGGAAACACGCCTGAAGCAGGGAAATACATGCAGAGTAAAGGTAAAAGGTTGGAGCAAAATCTACTATGCTTCAGGTGAAGTAAAAAAAGCAGGGGTAGCCATCCTGATCGCAGATCAAGCAAAAGCAAAAACTGATCTAATTAAAAGAGATAAGGAAGGGCACTATATCTTCCTAAAGGATAGCATAGATAATGAAGCAATATCAATATTAAACATATATGCACCAAGTGGTGTAGCATCTAAATTCTTAAAAAAAAAAATTAAGAGAGCTGCAAGAAGAAATAGACAGCAAAACTATAATAGTGGGAGATATCAACCTTGCACTCTCAGAATTAGATAAATCAAACCACAAAATAAATAAGAAAGAAGTCAAAGAGATAAATAGAATACTAGAAAAGTTAGATATGATAGATCTCTGGAGAAAATGAAATGGAGACAGAAAGGAGTACACTTTCTTTTCAGCAGTTCATGGAACCTATACCAAAATTGACCATACATTAGGACATAAAACCTCAAACTCAAATGCAGTAAGGCAGAAATAGTAAATGCAACCTTTTCAGACCACAATGCAATGAAAATTATATTCAACAAAAAGCCAGGGGAAAGTAGACCAAAAAATAATTGGAAACTAAATAATCTCAAACTAAAGAATGATTGGGTGAAATAGCAAATCATATACATAATTAATAACTTCACCCAAGAAAATCACAATAATGAGACATCATAGCAAAATGTATGGGATGCAGGCAAAGTGGTAATAAGGGGAAATTTCATATCTCTAGAGGCCTATTTGTATAAAATAGAGAAAGAGAAGGTCAATGAATTGGGCTTGCAACTAAAAATGCTAGAAAAGGAACAAATTAAAAAACCCCAGTCAAACACTAAACTTGAAATTCCAAAAATAAAAGGGGAGATCAATAAAATTGAAAGTAAAAAAACAAAAACAAAAACCTATTGAATTAATTAATAAAACTAAGAGTTGGTTCTATGAAAAAACCAACAAAATAGACAAACCCTTAGTAAATTTGATTTAAAAAAAAAGAAAGCAGAAAATCAAATTATTAGTCTTAAAAATGAAAAGGGAGAACTCGCCACTAGTGAAGAGGAAATTAGAGCAATAATTAGGAGTTACTTTGCCCAACTTTATGCCAGTAAATTTGACAACTTAAATGAAATGGAAAAAAACCTTCAAAAATATAGCTTGCTGAAACTAATAGAGGAAGAAGTAAATATCCTAAACAGTCCCATCTCAGAAAAAGAAATAGAACAAGCTATTAACCAACTCCCTAAGAAAAAAATCCCCAGGTCCCCCAGGACCAGATGGATTTACATGTGAATTCTACCAAACATTTAAAGAACAATTAACTCCAATGCTATATAAACTATTTGAAAAAATAGGGATTGAAGGAGTCCTACCAAACTCCTGGTAGTTTGACACAGACATGGTACGGATACCTAAACCAGGTAGGCTGAAAACAGAAAGAAAATTATAGAACAATCCCCCTAATGAATATTGATGCTAAAATCTTAAATGAAATATTAGCAAAAAGATTACAGAAAATCATCCACAGAATAATACACTATGACCAATAATACTAGGAATGCAGGGCTGGTTTAATATTAGGAAAACTATTAGTATAATCGACTATATCAATAACCAACTAAAGAAAAACCATATGATCATCTCAATAGTTGCAGAAAAAGCATTTGATAAAATCCAACATCCATTCCTAATAAAAACACTTGAGAATATAGGAATAAATGTACTTTTCTTCAAAATAGTCAGGAGCATATATTTAAAACCATCAGTAAGCATCATATGCAATGGGGAAAAATTGGAACCTTTCCTAGTGAGATCTGGAGTGAAGCAAGGTTGTCCACTATCACCAATATTATTCAATATTGTATTAGAAACACTAGCTTCTGCAATAAGAGTCAAGAAAGAGATTAAAGGAATTAGAGTAGGCAATGAGGAAACCAAACTATCACTCTTTGCAGATGGTATGATGGTATACTTAGAGAACCCCAGAGATTCTACTAAAAAGCTACTAGAAATAATTCATAACTTTAGCAAAGTTGCAGGATACAAAATAAATACCCATTAATCCTCAGCATTTTTACACATCACCAACAAAATCCAACAGAAAGAGATACAAAGAGAAATTCCATTCAAAATAACTGTCGACAGCATAAAATATTTGGGAATCTATCTACCAAAGGAAAGTCAGGAATTATATGAGCAAAATTACAAAAAAACTTTCCACACAAATAAAGTCAGACTTAAATAATTGAAAAAATATTAAGTGCTCTTGGATAGCAAATATAATAAAGATGACAATACTCCCTAAACTAATCTATTTATTTAGTGCTATACCAATCAGACTTCCAAGAAAATATTTTAATGATCTGGAAAAAATAACAATAAAATTCATATGGTGTTGGAATCCTTACTAACTGCTAACTAATTAGAGTTGATCTAATCTTACAAGAAGATGTTTTGGGCAGAACCTGAAACAAGGTACTAAGTAGAACTACCCATAATCCCTCTCTCTGGAAGGAGCATAAATAGGCCAATGGGCCAGTCGGAGAGTTCTTCAGAGGAAGACGCTACAAGTCGAGATTTCACCGGAATGACATGAAGACTGGAGCTGGCTGGAGGCTGAAGAAAGCAGAGGCAGAGGCTGAAGGACCAGACCTTTGGATTTAAAGACATTTGGAGAGAGCTCTTGGAACCAAGCAGAGAGATAGGCCTCTAAGCTAACCGGGCTATATTGGGATAATAAAAGATCTGAACTTTTATCACCTGGCTGCTTTTTGAGAAGAAAAAGCTCACAATATTTTGGCGCCCTGAACGTGGGGCTGACAGACCCCCTCAGTGGATTTCAGTGGAAAAGCTACGATCCTGATTCAAGTGGAAAAGCCTCTGATCCTGATCCAGTGGAAAAGACACTTCAACCCAGAAATTAGGGTGAGTGCAACAAAGAAATTTTGTTAGAAGAGTTAAAGTAGAATTTCAGCTAAGATGGGACAGATATTTAGAAAACAGCCTGTTTCTGTTCAAGGAAAATGTTTAGAGAGCATTATTAATGTTATGGAAAGCCAAGGTTTAATTATAAGTTTACAGCAAATCACTGAATTTTTACAAACTGTAAAGGACATATGTCCTTGTTTCTCTCTTGATAAGGAATTAGATCTAAATGAATGGAAATTGGTTGGAGAGGATCTTTGTCAATTCTATGATAAAAAATGGGCCTAACTCAATAATTAATACATATAATGTAATACAATTGGCTATAAGAAGTTATTTAAGTGATAGAATGATGAAAAGGAAAGTACAGGAGGAAAAAGTGCCAACTTTACTAGGTGAAAAGGAGGACGAATCAGATGAGAATGGAGTTAATTACAATTCTGAGTATGATACTTCACGGCAGGAGGAATTAGGTGATTCCACATCTCATGACCCTCCCCCCGCAATTAACCCTTCATGGGTGGAACAAGGGGGAGGGAGAGAGACAGAAACACAGTCAGCTTCTCCTGTAAAGCAGAATTTGACAAGATTAGAAAAAGCATTAATTAAAGCAAAAAATGAAGGAGAAGATATATCTGATTTTATAAATGCATATCCTGTGATTGAAGAGCTCAACTCCTCAGGTCAAAAAGAGAGAAAATACAATGCTTTTAATTTGGGAAAAATTAAAGATTTGAAAAAGGGTTGCACTCTTTATGGGGCTACATCATCTTATGTGAAGATGTTACTAGATAATTTGTCTTATGAAATCCTAACCCATAACGAAATCCATAACGAAAACTTGTCTAGAACCGGGACAAAATTTATTGTGGCTTTCGGAGTTTCATGAATTATGTAGGATTCAAGCCCAACGCAATAGGCATACAGGAGCTATTGTACAAGTTGCTTTTGACCAACTAACTGGAGAAGGTCAGTATGCAGAGAGTTCAGAACAGATTTATTATCCCATAACAGTGTATGAGCAAATTTCTAAGGCTGCAATAAAAGCTTGGAATTCTCTCCCTGGACAGAAAGATGGAAATAATGCTTTCACAAAAATAGAGCAAGGTCCCAATGAACCTTTTGCAGATTTTGTGGGACGTTTACAAACAGCTGTAATAAGAACCATTGGAAATAATACAGCCACAGAAATAATGACTAGACATTTGGCTAAGGAAAATGCCAATGAGGTTTACAAGAGAATTATATGGGGGCTAGACAAAAATGCTTCTTTAGAGGAGATCATTAGACGCTGTGCCACAGTGGGCACAAATGCTTATTATACCCAGACTATGATGAACATGGAAAGACAAGGTCCTTCTTGGCAAAGGAATTATAGAGAAACTCGTCGATGTTTCCAGTGCGGAAAAATTGGACATCTAAGAGCCCAATGTAGAAATGGAGATAAAGTGAGAAGACAGGGTGAGAGAAAACCCAAAACCCCATGTCCAAAATGTAACCAAGGCTTTCACTGGGCTTCTAAATGTATATTGACCCAGAAGAATGAGAGGCAAGGCCCAGCTCCAAAGTATCAATCAAAGGACAGGTGGGGCATGATAGCAGCTGAGGTTACACCCAGAGAGACTTTAGAAATTCAGAACTCTGATGTCATCAACCAACAGAAAAGCAATCAGGATTACAGTTGGGAAGAATACAGGCCTTTTAAGACAACAAGACAATATCCAATGCAAACAACTCCAATGTAATTACCAGATGATGAGGAGAAATCCCAAACTTGGTAAATAGAAGGGAATTAGATTAACTGCTTGGGGAAGAGGATCTGCTTATATTTCCACAGATGAAGAAAGAATCAGATAGCTGACAATGAGACTGTCAAAAGGATTCTTAAAATCTTCAGAAATCATTGGGTTCCCTGAGATTAGATTCCTGGCACATGAACTCATGGACAATGGATTGCTTATGGACTATTTCTAGGACTTATGGACATGTGTAAATTTTCAGGTTGATTCATGTTGTTACATTACTACTAACCTGTGTTATATTGCTATGTACTTATGTAAATTATGTATAATGCCTCCCATATTGATGGATTTATGTATACCATGTATATCTGTTACAAAGTTCTGGCCCATATTGATGGATTTATGTGTACCCCCTCAGAAACCCCCTATGTTTTAAAACAAAAGAAAGGGGGAGATGTTGGAATCCTTACTAACTGCTAACTAATTAGAGTTGATCTAATCTTACAAGAAGATGTTTTGGGCAGAACCTGAAACAAGGTACTAAGTAGAACTACCCATAATCCCTCTCTCTGGAAGGAGCATAAATAGGCCAATGGGCCAGTCGGAGAGTTCTTCAGAGGAAGACGCTACAAGTCGAGATTTCACTGGAATGACATGAAGACTGGAGCTGGCTGGAGGCTGAAGAAAGCAGAGGCAGAGGCTGAAGGACCAGACCTTTGGATTTAAAGACATTTGGAGAGAGCTCTTGGAACCAAGCAGAGAGATAGGCCTCTAAGCTAACCGGGCTATATTGGGATAATAAAAGATCTGAACTTTTATCACCTGGCTGCTTTTTGAGAAGAAAAAGCTCACAATAATATGGAACAATAAACAGTCAAGAATCTCAAGGGAATTAATGAAAAAAAATCAAATGAAGGTGGCCTAGCTGTACCTGATCTAAAACTATATTATACAGCAGCAATCACCAAAACCATTTGGTATTGCCTAAGAAATAGATTAGTTGATCAGTGGAATAGGTTAGGTTCATAAGACAGAATAGTCAACTATAGCAAGCTAGTGTTTGACCAACCCAAAGATCCTAACTTTGGGGATAAGAATTCATTATCTGATAAAAACTGCTGGGATAACTGGAAATTAGTATGGCAGAAATTAGGCATGGACCCATACTTAACACCACATACCAAGATAAGATCAAAATGGGTCCTTGATTTAGGCATAAAGAACCAGATTATAAATCAATTAGAGGAATATAGGATAGTTTATCTTTCAGACTTGTGGAGGAGAAAGAAATTTGTGACCAAAGATGAACTAGAGACCATTACTGATTACAAAATAGAAAATTTTGATAATATCAAATTCAAAAGCTTTTGTACAAATAAAACTAATGCAAACAAGATTAGAAGGGAAGCAACAAACTGGGAAAACATCTTCACAGTGAAAGGTTCTGATAAAGGCCTCATTTCCAAAATATTTAGAGAACTGACTCAAATTTATAAGAAATCATGCCATTCTTCAATTGATAAATGGTCAAAGGATATGAACAGATAATTTTCAGATGGTGAAATTGAAACTATTACCACTCATATGAAAGAGTGTTCCAAATCACTATTGATCAGAGAAATGCAAATTAAGACAACTCTGAGATACCATTACACACCTGTCAGATTGGCTAAGATTACAGGAAAAAATAATGATGAATGTTGGAGGGGATACGGGAAAACTGGGACACTGATGCATTGTTGGTGGAGTTGTGAACGAATCCCACCATTCTGGAGAGCAATCTGGAATTATGCCCCAAAAGTTATCAAACTGTGCATACCTTTTGATCCAGCAGTGCTACTACTAGGGTCATACCCCAAAGAGATACTAAAGAAGGGAAAGGGACCTGTATGTGCCAAAATATTTGTGGCAGCCCTGTTTGTAATGGCTAGAAACTGGAAATTGAATGGATGCCCATCAATTGGAGAATGGCTGGGTAAATTGTGGTATATGAATGTTATGGAATATTATTGTTCTGTAAGAAATGACCAGCAGAATGAATACAGAGAGACTTGGAGAGACTTACATGAACTGCTGCTAAGTGAAATGAGCAGAACCAGGAGATCATTATATACTTCAACAGCAATACTGTATGAAGATGTATTCTGATGGAAGTGGATTTCTTTGACAAAGAGACTTAACTCAGTTTCAATTGATCAATGATGGACAGAAGCAGCTACACCCAAAGAAAGAACACTGGGGAATGAATGTAAACTATTTGCATTATTGTTTTTCTTCCCAGGTTATTTTTACCTTCTGAATCCAATTCTCCCTGTGCAACAAGAGAACTGTTTGGTTCTGCATACATATATTGTATCTAGGATAAACTGCAACATATTTAGCATATATAAGACTGTTTGCCATCTAGGGGAGGCGGTGGAGGGAGGGAAGGGAAAAATCGGAACAGAAGTGAGTGCAAGGGATAATGTTTTAAAAATTACCCTGGCATGGGTTCTGTCAATAAAAAGTTATTATAAAATAAATTAAAAAAAAATCTTATCAAACAATCTTTCTTTGTTCATTTATAAAATGGAGATATCGATACTTATAATATTTACTGTGCAAGTTTATAATAAACATCAAATGAAACATATAAAATATTTTGAAATTTTGAAGCTTTTTAAAAATAAGTAACTATTATTATTGAGTTTTTATTTCTGTTTCTTTTCCCTAGAGAACATGACAGAGAAAATGCAAGGGCTTGAAACAAAGGGAAATCTGCGTATGGAGTAGAGTTGATTCACTGGGGCAGATGAAAAGATATTGCATCTTTAAGCACAAATAGATAATGTTCTGGATAAAATAGTTAGTAGAATGGCCAATTAGAGGTATCTGATGCCTGAAAAGGGGGGAATATGGTGAACTAAAAATCTTTTCCCGGAACTGAATCAATGCCACTTCTCAGAAGATTTACACCATCAAACAAATTCAGAATAAATCATGTCTGGAAGTATTGAACAGAATATAGGAATTAAGTTTACCTTTAAATAACAGTTAACAAAGTACTTTTGCCTGCATCACTCTGTAAAGCAAGTAAGTTACCTCGATTACTATTCAAAGCCCTAATAAAAGAGCCCAGCTAGACTTATAGGCAAAAATGGTGTTAGAGAGCTTTTAGGAGTGAACCAGGAAGGATTGAGATAGACAGGAAGAGGGATGGTAAAATTATCCAGAACACTTTAATAGAACCAGGATGCCAAAGGATAAAGGAAAGAAAACCTCTGCATTAGAATCCGAGAAATTGAGTTCTGCACTCAGTGAGCAATGCATTTGCTATGTGATCTTCAACACCCTCCTCCTCCCCCCTGCCTCCTCATGGCCAGGCTCAATTTTCCCATCTCCAAAATTAACTAGTTGATCTCTAAGGTACTTTCCATTGTGAAAGTCTGGTCTAAGTAGTATTGCAGGGAGTCACACTGAAGTTCAAAAATGCAAGGTGATTTGTTAAAGCTAATAATCACAATTAACAGAGGCAGAAATAAAGCTAGTCTCCTGAAGAGAAACAAGGAAAGCTTTACAGAAGTCCATGAAGTAAAAACAAAGTTAGATTCAGCAAATATCAATAACAGCTAAAATTTAATGGAAGCATTTCCTTTAAATCTAAGTCATTATATATCTTTAATCTTTATACTTATTTTTTACATATGTGAAACAACAGTACTAATAAGACTATAAATTCTGCATTTTGTAAGTTCTATTTTAATAGAAAAAATGAAAAAAAAAGATATATGTATTTTTTCATTCTTATTTCTCTTAGTAATTTATTGAAGAATTACCCACCAAGATTAATAAGCTCCATTGTTCCCATGATGGCAAATGTGGCATTTGCAGACAAAACAGCTAGAGGAAATGACTTCTTTTTAAGACTCATCTCAAATCACCAATCCTATAGAGTGATGAGAAATATAATATTCATTACATTTCTTCATCTTTCTCTTCCATCTCCTTATTATTTTCATTCTAATTCATTCTAATCATTGCTGATTAGAAATATGGTCATTTAATGAGCAGGCTGATTTCAGAAAAGCCTGGAAAAACTTATATGAACTGATGCTGGGTGAAGCGAGTAGAAACAAAAGAACTTTGTACACAGCAACAAGAAGATTATATGATCATCAACTGTGATGGACTTGACTCTTTGCAACAATGAGGTGATTCAGGCCAATTCCAATGGGCTTGTGATAGAGAGAGCAATCTTCACCCAGAGAGAGAACTATGGGGACTGAATGTGCATCATAGCATAGTATTTTTGCCTTATTCTTGTTGTTTGATTGTTTTTTTGTTTTTGTTTGTTTGTTTTGCTATCTAATTTTTTTCTTTCATGTTTTTATTTCTTTTTCTTGTGCAGCATGATAAATATAGAAATATGTTTAGAAGTGTTGTACATGTTTAACCAATATTGGATTAGTTATGGGAGGGGATGGGGAAGAGAATAATTTGAAATACAAGTTTTTGCAAAGGTGAATGTTGAAAACTATCTTTGCATATATTTGAAAAAAATAAGAAAATCTTTTTAAAAAGAAAAAAAAATAAACCAAGAAAAGAATTAATGCTCTCTTTACAATACAGATAATACTTGGGATTCACTCTGTGACCTTGAAAAGTATTTCATTTTGAAAAGCCTATTTATGTTGATTACTTTTAGAATGGGGCTGAAATAAAAATTGTAATTTCTGCTCTTTTTCTTCCCTCTAACTCCAATAGAAATGAATTAGAATAATTCAATTGGAACAATTTATTTGTTAATTGCATCTGAACAAGTACAGTTAGAAAGAGATTTATTTTAAAATATATATCATTTACCTTTAATAACATAAAATCTACCTTAAACAAGTAGTTACCTATTATATACTTTTGAGTTAATGCCAATTAAAAATAATTATTATCTTCCATGTATTAATCCCTGGAAATCAACTAGCACTCTTTATAGAATATGTGTATATATAAATTATCAGAATATGTGCATATGTAAATATGTATACATTTATATACACTTATATATACACATGTATACTTACATACAAATATAAACACTCATATATCTTTTGGTTTTTATTTTTTTCAGTGACACAATAGATTATTTAAGCACTTAAACTTTTATTCATATTAAAATATGCATTTTAGGGGGCCTTGTATAACATTCAGCAGTGACTCTTTCCTTTTCCTAGGCAACAGAACATGAGAGTATGTGTGCAATTTAAAATGTTAGCAAATACCATGTGACCTCTCTATCTAGCATTTGCAATTTAATAATTTATAGCATATTCATTTTTAAAGACCTTTTCAAGTTCAACTTTTCTCACAAAAAAAAAAGAGTGGAAAGGATGAAGGGGATTTTAGCATCTCTCATGACATTATACATTATGATATAGTAAGAAAAAAAAATACTTGGCCAACAGTAGACAAGAAAACTATACGCTAATTCTAAACATATTAATAACCACTATAGAAGCATGACATTTACTAGAATATAAATTCCTTCAAGCAGGAAACTTTTCTGCCCCCCTCTCCCTTTTTTATCTCTAGCATTACAACAATCAATGCTAGGCATATACCAAGCACTTAATAAATCATTGTTAAATTAAAATGAATTAAAATAATGTTTATAAATTTATTTAGCCATTCTGAATATCAGTCTCTTTAGTATAATAAAGTGGCTTGATTAAATTATTTTGGGTATATTTTCTTAATCTAAAATGTATTTTATATTTTTAAAAATCAATGTTTACCAACATGACTTTGACAAAAAATAAATTTAAGAATGTTAAAAGGATTACTCACTTAATGATATGATTCAATACATTTATTTAAATAACAAATTATCTTAGTGTATTTAAAATTTGATATCATTTCCATAAATTATTTTGCTATCTTTTTGAGCAGAAATAAGTTTTGAGATTGCTGTTTATGAGTGATAGCATGAACAGTATTCTAGAATGTCATTTTGTAACTAAGATTTACTTGCTAAACCTCTTCGTTTACACTTTCTCAATTTACAGGAAGAGAATTATATGTTACCTATCACATAATCCTACAAGGTTCAGAGCTAAATATTTTGTAAATTCTAACATATGATATAAGTATGAGCTATTGTTGAGACTCATTATCTCATACTGAAGTCATAATAATGATCCTAAGGATTTTATCTTGTCATGATACCATGCATATATTTAGCAACAGTCAAGTCCTCTGTTTCTTCATCTGGAAAATGAAGTAACTGAATCAAAAAATCTTTGATTTCTAAGTCACATGACCCAGTTATCTAAGACATAACAAGTACTAAGTAACAAAAATAATTTCAAATCCATATCATCAAGCAGCTCATTCCCCTGCACTGTATTACTTCCAAAAAGGTGCACAAAAATGTTAATAGACCAACAAGACTTTTACACTATAATTATTAGTATAGCAGGAAATTTCTATCATTTGTAGTTCTTGACTCTGGTAGCAATGCAGTGGACTCAGATATTTTTATGAGCAAGTAGTTTTCCATTTTTTAAAGTTACTGTGAATGAAGATGCTAGTGATTTTCATAATTTATGGTGCATAGTTTGTAGTCTGATGCTACCCAGCATTAACTGTGATGGTATGATAGAATCCAATGACTTAAATTAAAGTGCCCAACAATTACAAAAGTCCTTTTATTTCTCCTCCGAGTTCTTGAAAAGAGGTTCTTCTATGACCCACTTTTCTGGGTTTTAGTTTCTTATCTTTAAAATAGCAGGTAGATTGAAATAACTGTATTCCAAAAATACTTTTTTTTTTTATCTCTCCACTTATGATTCTATAATTATCATGATAGTTAATATGATTAAATAATAAAGAAGTTCATATGTTTAAGACTAACTAGGACAAAACAATAATACACTGCCCCCATCTAAAAACTACATCTTACATATTCCTGCCATGGTTAAGCAGATTGATTTAGAGGCTCACTTTCTCCTTAGATTGGATTTACAAGCAAATTTGGTCAGAATACTTCCTTTTCTCCCTGAAGAATGTATTAGAGGTTAAATTTATTAAAACAGTTCCCCATATAAAGCAGTTATCAGAGTGTGTTAATTTCCTATTTTACTGAACAGTGATTTGCATAATTGTCTTTGAGCTAAAATTTCCCCAATGTGATCAATGTGTAGCTTAATACTATATGCATAATGAATAGGTGCTCCTGTTGTTACAGAAGACACATGACTATGACTCACTGGTTACAATCAGTGAAATATTCTTTGAAAAGTAAAATATTATGTTTATGTATGTGTGCATGGATATGTGTATATGTGTGTGTGTGTATACATGGAATGAGAAAGAATGAGAAGGGAGTGATTAGGGGGAGAGAGAGAGAGACAGAGACAGAGATAAAGAGACAGAGAGAATATGAGAAAGAAGAGAGACAGAAAGTGAAAGAGACAAAATGAGAGAGGAATAAAAACATACAAAGAGAGCTATAGACAGAGAGCCAAATGAACAGCAAGTTCTTTTGAATATACATATATTGTTATCTACTTATATCTCCATCTCTCCCTCCCTCCTTCTCTCCTCTCTCTCCTCTCTCTCTCTGTCTCTGTCTCTCTCTGTCTCCATATATATTCAACAAGTTATGCATAAGAGTATCAGCAGTTTGGAAAAGGAAGGAAAAAAAATGTCTCGAAGACAACAACTTCTTAAACAGTAGAATGAAGCAAATGGAAAAAGAGATACAAAAGCTAACTGAAGAAAATCACACATTAAAAATTAGGACAGAGCAAATGGAAGCTAGTGATTTTGTGAAACAGCAAGAATCAGTCAAACAAATTAAAAAGAATAAAAAAATTGAAAAAAATGTAGAATATCTCACTGACAAAACAGCTGACCTGGAATATAGATACAGAATAAACAATTTAAAAATTATTGGCCTACCTGAAAGTCATGGCCAAAAAAGGAACCTAGATAGTATTCTATTCATTTAAAAAAAATCGCCTCAATATTTTAGAAATATAAGAAGAAACACTCATTGAAAGAATATGTCAATTGCCTCTAGAAAGAAACCCCACAAGGAAAACCCCAAGGAATATTACTCCAACACTACAATCTCAAAGACAGAATACTACAAGCTTCCAAACAAAAACAATTCAAATAGTAAAGAGCAACAATCAGGATTATGGAGAATCTGGCAGCTTGTACAATAAAGGATCGGAGGATCTGGAATACCATATTCCAGGAAGGCAAAGAATTTGGGGTTATAACCAAGAATCCAACTACCCAGCAAGACTCAGCATCATCTTTCATGAGAGAAGATGGAGCATCAATAAAGTAAGAGACTTTCAATAATTTCTATTGAAAAAACTAGAACTAAGCAGAGAATTTAATCTATAAACACAGGACTCAAGAGAAGCATGGAAAGATAAACAGGAAAAAAAATTATATATATATATATATATATATATGTGTGTGTGTGTGTGTGTGTGTGTGTTTATTTAAAGGTTGAACTGTTTACATCCCTAGGTTGGAAAATAATATCTGTAAATCTTGAGAAATGTATTTATTACTGGACCAGATAGAGGGGGGCATCACTTGGAAAGAGGGTGTGGTTGTGAATGGACTCTAATATGCTGACATCAACATGTACAGAGTAAAAGTAAAAGGATGGGACAGAATTTTTATATTTCAGCTGAAACAAAAAAAGCAGAGGTAGCAATTCTGATTTGTGATAAATCAAAAGTAAAAAATAGATCTTATCTAAAAGAGATAAGAAGGGAAAGTACATCTTGATAAAGGGTACCATAAATATCAAAATAGTAATTATACTAAATGTATATGTACTCAGTGGTAGAGCAGGCAAATTGATAGAGAAGATGTTAGGCCAAACACAGTAATGGACAGCAAAACTATCGTAATTCTGGATCTCAGAGTTCTCTTCTCAGAATCATACTCAGAATCAAAATCTAATCACAGAATAAACAAGAAAGAAACTAGGGAGTTTAATAGGATCCCAGAAAATCTAGATATGATAGACCTCTGGATAAAATTGAATAGGGACAAGAAGGGATGTCATGACATCTACACAAACTTTGTCCATGTATTAAGGCATGAAACAGTCACAATCAAATGCAAACAAGCAGAAATAACGAATGCTTCCTTTTCAGACCAAATGAAATAAAAATTATGTTGAATAAAGAACCAGGGAAAGATAGACTAAAAACCAAAATTTAGAATCTAATTCTAAAGAATGAGTGGATCAAACAATTCACAGAAACATTATATAATTTAATCCAAGAGAATGACAATAATGAGACAACATAGGAAAACCTATGGGAACTGCCAAAGCAGTTCTCAGGGAAAATTTTATATCTCTAAATAGCTACATAAATTAAATAAAGAAAGAGGAAATCAATGAACTAGATAAGCAATGGAAAAAAAAACTGGAAAAACAAAAATTAAAAAACTCCAAATTAAATACCAAATTAAAAATGTTGAAACTCAAAAGAAGGATTAAAAAAATAAAAACAAGGAAACCTATTGATCTAATAAATAAAAATAAGAGTTGGATTTATAAAAAAATTGACAAAATAGATAAAACTTTAGTTAATTTGATCAGAAAAAGGAAAGAAAAAAAAAAAACTCACCAGCATCAAAAATGAAAGAGGTGAATTTACCACTAATGAAAAAGAAATTAAAGCAATACTTAGGAAGTATTTACCCAACTCTATGGCAGCAAATCTGACAATCTAATTGAAATGGATGAATATTTACAAAAATATAAATTTCCCAGATTAACAGAAGAGGAAATGAAATTCTTAAATAATACCATTTTATTAAAAAAATAAACAAGTCATTTATGAACTTCCCAAGAAAAAATCTCTAAGGCCAGATGGGTTCACAAATGAATTCTACCAAATATTTAAAGAACAATTAATTCCAATACTATGGAAACCATTTGGAAAAAAAGGTAAAGGGGTACCGCCAAATTTTGTCATAAATATGACACTAATACGTAAAACAGGAAGAGACAAAACAGAGAAAGAAAATTACAAACCAATCTTCATAATGGATATTGATAGACATTTTTAAAATAAAATATTAGCAGATTACAGAAATTTACAGCAACAGGATAATACATTATGACCAAGTGGGATTTATACCAAGAATCCAAGGTTGGTTCAATATCAGGAAAATTATTACTATAATCAACCATATCAATAACAAAAACAACAGAAATCATATGGGATAATCTCAATATATGTAGAAAAAGCTTTTGACAAAATATCAAACCCATTCCTATTAAAAAAAAAAAAAACTACAAAGAACAGGGATAAAGGGATTTTTCCCTAAAGTAATAAGCAGTATCTATCTAAAACCTACAGCAAGCATTATTTGTAATAGAGAGAAGCCAGATGCATTCCCAATAACATCAGGGGGTGAAACAAAGATGTCTGTTATTGACAGTATTATTCAAAATTGTACTAGAAATATTGGCTTTAGCAATAATAAAAGAAAAAGAAATTAGAATAGGCAATGAGGACATAAAACTATCTCTCTTTTCAGATGATATGATAACATCCTTAGAGTATCCTAAAAAAACATACAAAAACCTGCTAGAAAAAAAATGCCAAATTGGTCTACTTGTTCTGTGTCATACCAATCAAACTGCCAATACATTATTTTGTAGAAGTAGAAAAATAGTAAAAAAAAAAAAAAATCATAAGGAAGAACAAATGATCGAGAATATCCAAGGAATTAATGAAAAAAAAAATACAAAGGATGGTGGCTTAGCAATACCAAACTTAAAACTACGTGATATAGCACCAGTCATCAAAATCATTTGGTACTGGCTAATAAATAGAATGGTGGATCAGTGGAATAGATTAGATACATATGACACAATAATCAAGACCTAGCGCAGTCTAATATTTGATAAACCCCTATCCATTAACTTCTGGAATAAGAACTCATTTTTGACAAAATTGCTAGGTAAATTGGAAAATAATATGTCAGAAATTCAGCATAGACCTACATCTCACATCTCATACCAAAATAAGGTCAAAATCAGTACATGATGTTGGCATAAATGATGGTACCATAAAGAAATTAGAACAAGGATTAATTTACCTATCAGATCTTTGGAGAAGGAAGGAATTTATGATCAAAGAACAACTAGAAAACATTGTGAAAGGCAAAATGGAGAACTTTGATTACATTAAATTAATGTTTGTTTGTTTTTTTCACAAACCAAAACAATAGAAGTAAGATTAAAAGGTAAGTACCAAGCTGGGAGAGAAAAAAAAAAAACTTTATAGCAGTGTTTCTGATAAAAGATTCATTTTTAAAATATATGAAGAACTGTATGAAATTTACATGAATACAAGTCATTCCAGTTGATAAATGATCAAAGCATATGAATAGCAATTTTCAGGTAAAGAAATTAAAGCCATTTATTGTTATATGAAAAAATGCTCTAAATCACAATTGAATAGAGAAATGCAAATTAAATTTTGACATACCACCTCACACCTCTCAGCTTGGTAAAATAACAGGAAAAGATAGTAATAAATGTTGGATGGAATGTGGGAAAACTGGGAAACTAATACATTGTTGGTGGAGTTGTGAACTGATCCAACCATTCTTGAGAACAATCTGGAATTAGGATTCCCAATAGGCTATAAAACTGTGCATGCCTTTTGCCCCAGCAGTGCCATTACTGGATCTATGTACCAAGGAAATCATAAAAGAGGAAAAAGGGCTCACATGCATAAAAGTGTTTTTAGCAGCATTTTTTTGTGGTAGCAAGGAATTGGAAAATGAGTAGATACTCATCAATTGAGGAGTGGATGAACAAGTTCTGTTATAGGAAAGTAATGGAATATTATTGTTCTATAAAAAATGATGAACAAACTGATTATAGAATGGCCTGAAAAGATTTACATGAACTGATATTGAGTGAAGCAAGAAGAACTAGGAATACATTGTACATAATAACAGCAAAAATGTGCAATGATCAACTATGAAAGACTTGTATCTTCTCAGTAGTTCAATGAACCGATACAATTCCAATAGACTTTGGATAGAAAATGCCATCTGTATCCAGAAAAAAGAATGAAGGAGAATGAATATAAATCAACACATGCTATGATCTTTTTTTTTTCGGGTTTTTTTTTTAATCTTTCCCATGGTTTTTCCTTTTTGCTCTGATTTTTCTGTCACAATTTGATTCATGTAGCAACTTACAACAAGAAATAAGCAATACTTAAATAAATGTATTCATTAATAATGCTTATTAATTCATTAATAATTATTATTTTATATACAATGTATATATATAAAATAATGATTATTAATAATAATACAAAATATTTATTTTATTATGCATTATAAGGATTATTATTATTGTTGTATATTTATATATAATATAATACATTTATAATTTATATTATATAAAATAGAATAAAAACATTAAATAAATAAAATAAGTAAACTTACTACAATAAAAAAGTGAACTCTAAAATCATAATGATTAGAATCTGCAAATGTACCTATGAGAGATTTGAATAGTAGATTTATCAACTGATTGTGATAATGCTATCAGTTTTTGCTTCATATTCCCTTATTTGAATGTGGGAATATAATAATATAATTGCCTTCCTATACCTTACTCATTTTTGTAGTGGATAACTTTTACTCACAAAGCTGACTGGGTAGTGGATCTCTAGCCAGTTTGTGGTTGTACCTAATCATTATGCTAGGCAAACTAATATGAAGGGTAGAAAAACAAAGAAGTTACTCTCAAACTCCAGAGAAAACAATGGGTAGCGAGGTAGAATCCCCAGAGAGTTTCACCAAAAGTTCTGTTTCTCCATCCTGGATTTTTGTTGGTTAACTCTAGAATTATGGTCTTAGCACCAGACAGATTGCCATGGGCCTGGTGAATATGATGACTATCTTTGCTTAACTTAATCAACAGTGGCTGAGATCATCACAAACTTGCTGTTTGGGCTCAGACTTCAGCTATTCTCCACTTTCAGCTGTTCTATGATGATCAAAGTCTCTCCTCCCTTCTGCCTCATTTATTTGTCCCAGTTTCCTCAGGTCTTCTAATTATTATCATTTTTTTTGAAATAACTTATTTATTTTTTCCAAAGATAGGGATTGACAGTAAATCTGTGAATCAACATTAGCTTGCTAAGCCATTGATTGTTTATTTCCTCCTTCTCTTCTGACCCTCTGCTATTTTTGTGGCTATAGTTGCTAACCCAAGGTTACATTCAAATAAAAATATATTCTGGAGATATAAAGGCAAAAACCTAATGGACAATGTCCTCAAGGAGCTCACACCAGGTATATAACAAATAATACATTGTAGTTAAAAGATTAAAAAAAAAGGAAGAGCCAGAGAGACACATATACAAAAGAGACAGGGGCAGAGACAGAGAGGCAAGGAGACAGAAACACAGAGACCTAGTGAAACACAGAAACAGAGAGAGACAAGACAAATAGAATTGAAGTTATAAAAGTTAGATTATGACAGGAAAAATAGAGTGATTACACAGTTTCTCTGGGAATAAGATATTTCATCTCAAAAACAAGAGGTGCCAGTGTCACCTAAAGGAAATTTTCACCAAGTGTAAGGATAAAAAATCAAAATCAAGATATATAGAGGTTAGCTGCTCTTCCATCTGTATGATACAGATTTTCTATTTCTTCTCTCTGGAATTGGCTCTACAAATGGAAGTACTGTAATAATCAGAAAAATCATATACTATGCTCCAGGTTTACATGTAAATTGATTATATTAGGATGGGTTGTGGATAGGGATAGCTGACAGGCTAGTTTAGCAGAAAAACATAATATCTAAAAGAAGAGTACTGTACTACTGAAATGATGGGTGGGATTTAGATAGTAAAGGAGTTTAAATGGGAAAATGTCAAAAAAAAAAAAAACAGTCTAAATGAGTTCTTCTTGTAATTCTTGTTCAATAGCAAGAAAATTAGACATAAACAAAGTATTTTTTAATTAAAGAATAGAATGAATGAAAGAAGCTTTATCTAATTTGATCTTCATAAAAAAAAACATGTAAAGTTATGATTCCCCCAATTTTGAGGCAAACAAAATAAATCAGGCATCTTGCTTGGGGTAACAAAGTTAGTAAATGTCTAAGGCTGCATTTGAACTTATGTCTTTTTGACTCCAGGCTCATGTATTTATTCACTAAACCACCTAGCTTCCTAGAAACAAACATATGAAGTGCTCAAATGGATAAATACCCTCTCTCTTTTTTTCTTTAATTCAGAACTTCTTCAGCTGCTTGAAATGCAATTATTCTACAAAATAGAAATTATAGTACTAAGGTCTGAACTCTCTTAACTGAGTTGGCCATCTATTAATGAGGAGTAAAGTTTTGTGACTACTCTTGTCCACATTGTAGTTCATCTTTCCTTTTCCTCATGACTGATTTTGACTTTCAAATCAAGTCATTGCTTGAGCTAGTTTTAAAATGAAGTCTGTATAACTATGGTTGGGTATATGTGTTAGGGGTGGCAGTGCAGATGGACAAGGTAGCTTTTTAATATGTGTTGAATAACTTTTTTATATAAGCATATAAAATAATTGTCACAATTCTATTTTTAATGTTAAATGATGCATTGTGTTGCTATGAAAGAAATCATTTCTTTAAACAAATTTGTCTTAATATATCGTTTAGAGTTTCAAAGCAAAACCATTTGAGAGCTTCTGACGTTTCATCTATTGAGCTGATCTGTAGTCACCTCTGTATCAAAGACATATCCTCGAAGCAGGTTATGATAGGGAGAAATATACTGTCAAGAAACATATAGAGCACCAGCCATGCTGGTGAGTAGCTTCAAATTTAGAGAAGAGGGAATGAGAGGAAGCAATAGGAGCTTCTGTTCTATAAAACACCCATGTTTTCCTTTTTATTGATATGATCCTTTTTTATGTGACTTTGAGTATATAGGTATATAAAATTGGCACATAAATCAAACATTTTTTATAATAAATCATAAAGAAATGTATTCTAAAACAATTCTTTGGTATGTATATAATTTTATTATTAAGGCAAATTACCATAATCAATTAGATGAGTAGACATTTATTTTTACATAATGTGACTACCACATTCAGTTATGGGATCGTGATCTGCAATTTCAGAAGCTTTGCTATTAAAGAAAGTAGGTTGAAAGATAGAAAATGGTAAGCTTTTCTAAAACATCTAGGAAAGTTTACTTCCTTGTGATAAAGCATAGCTGGCTATTAGGAATAATTGACTCAGGAAGAGATGTTAACAACTATAGGAGTAATTTACATCAGTGTAATTGCTGTAGTAAGGACCTTTTATAAAATGTCAGATTTTAAGGAAATGTCAGAAAATATCAAAAAATCTTTAAAGAAATTGAATCAGTTTAGAGCCTGAACAAAGGTCTGCTTGATTCTTAGACCTGTTATGCTTTCAATCTACAGATCTGTGGCTACTTAAGTAATAGGGGTTTACAGGCTAAAGTCCTTTCTTCAAGACTCATATTCTCCCCTCTCTGTAGGACTAATCAGATGATGAGAATCACTTGAACCATAACTCAAGTTCAACCCTAAGTTGATCTCATGGCTGCTTTTACCCTTGAATCTCATTTTTAATTCCTGATATTTTATATCTTTCATTTATGACTAAAGACACAACTTGCCCTCATCATTGAGTAAATGAACCTTTATTGCTGCTGTGATGTTTTGTAAGGGCCCAGAAAAAGAAAATAACTCAGTTAAAAAAAATAGTGAAATGGTTTAAAAAAAATCCATAGAGCAAAACAACTTATTTAAAAACTCAATTGGACATGTACAAAAAGAAGTAAAAAGCTAATGAAGAAAATAACTCATTAAAATCAGAACTAAGGGGGGCAGAGCCAAGATAGCAGAGAAAGCACACATGACTTTCTAAGCTCCTCTCATACCCTCACGACCAACATTAAATTCAGCCTCAAAAATAGTGCTTGACTGGTAAAACCCACAAAGACTAGAAATACAACAATTCACCAGCTGAAGATAATCTGGAATTTCATCAGAAAAGATTTGTCCTGAGGGGCCTGGGAGAAGAACAGCACAAGCAGGGAAAGAACTAGAGGCTAGCATATCGTGCAGACCAGGCAAAAGTGGTCTCTGTGGTTAGAAAATTACAGAGATGAAACTAGCATAGACTGATTGCTCTGCAAAACAGTAGATCAACAGAGAAATCAAAGCCACTCTAAAAAATGCCAGAACCTAACAGGATCTGGCTTTACCCCTCCAAAACTGGAAGTGACTCTGCATAGATCACAGCACAACTGTGCAGTCCCAACCTGCAGTCCGGGGCTTTTCCTTGGGGCAGTTACAAACCTGCACAGCACTGGGGCACAGCATGAGGCAATAGAACTGCCACAGAACAACTTGCTTCGGGGCAGAGACACTTCTGGTCTGAGTGGGGCTATTTGCTAGTCAGCTGCTAATATCCATAGTCCCATTGGGGGCTTTGGCCTCAGGTAGTGACACTTCCACTGCTTAGTCTCTATCCTTAAGGCAGTCACTAAACCACACAATGGGGTTCTCCACTGGGCACTTCTGTAGCTCAGCTGTGCTGAATCACTTCCGGTTGGGGGAGAGGGGGGAATTTTACCCAGAGCACTCCCACATCTTGCTGCCTGAAGCCTGCTTACATCTTTCTCTGCTTTTCAGAGGAAGCTGGTAACCTCCTTGACCTGAAGGCAGACACTAAAGTCTTTTAAAAATGAGTAAAAATATCAAAAGGATGATTGATAGCTTCTATATAGAAAAAAAGCAGGTTTGGAACCCTGAGGAGACTAATAGCAAACAGTCTCCAGGCAATACCCCAAAGGGGAATGTTATCTGGCCCTCTTTACATAACGCTCTCCTAGAAGAGACCATTAAAAATCTCAAAAGAGTATTAGAAGAAAAAATGGGGAACAGAAAGAAAAGCTTTGCAAGAAAGTAACAACTTCCTGAAATATAAATTGGAAAAGATAAAAAATTCCAGGAAGTTCAGGGAAACAGAAAGCTAAAAAAATCCCAGGAAAGTAGGGGAAAAATTGGAACAAAAGGTTTTGCAATTGTCAATGGTGAAAAATTACCTATGCATATATCTTCTAAATAAAAAGCTATAATAAAAAAAAGAAAGAAAGAAAAGTGTTAGAACAATACCTGTTACTTTTTTCATTAAATATATTGGTATTATTTCCCAGTACAGGAAAACAAAAACAAAAACAAAAACAAAAACAGAAACAAAAACAAAAACAAACATGTGAACTATATCCAGAACAAGGAGAAAGTAGTCTTGGTAGAATTTCTATCACTATTACTATCTTAAAAGAACTTCAAAAAAGTGCTTACCACTATATCAGTCTATCACATCAAGCAAACTTCATTTCTGATATGAGAAAAAGAAATATTATCAAAAACAATTCATGTTTTTGAAGCCAAACCTGTTTCAACTTTCACTACCAAATTCAGAGAAGATTCCAAAACTAGTGGTAAGAGAAGATACACTTTAACAAAAGTACCTATTAACATGAGAAAATGACAGTAACCAATGTATCAAGAGAAGAGAGAAGAACTCATCTGATTAGTGGCACAATGACAAAAGAAAGGTAATTAAATGCTTACCTATATCTGGTCAATCTGCTCCTCCTAAGATGAAATTGTCAAAAGAAAAACATTTGAGTTTTTCTGTACAGAAGAAGATAAGTAAAGATTATTCACTGATAAAGTTAACAAAATATTTTCTGAATATTTGAGCTTAATTAATAAAAGGTGTAAAGGGAAGACATCTTTTCAAAACTGAGAGATCTTATTATAAAAATTCTGGATGCCATTAAACTTGTTAAATTATTGGTTGTGCCTTGCATGCCTTGAACTAATTACAGCCCTGTTTAGAATATTGCAATATAGGAAGGAGTCATTCCTTCGAGGGCTTAGCCTATGAAAGAAATATAACACATACTTGCAGATATCCTAACAAGGAAGAGTCTTGAAGAATTAGAAAGCTAATTCTGTGGAGAATGTTGATGAGGTTTTTCAACTAATTAAAAATCAATATATATGTGACAAAGTAATAAAGCAGGATAGAATCAGGATAGATGGGGTATTAGCAGCAGAAAATTCTGAATCAAAAGATGAAGATGACAAAATAAGGAATATAAAAAAAAAGTGTTTGGAAAAGAGAAAGAATATAAAGCAGAAGATTCAACCTGTCATTTAGAGATTCCTAACAAGGAAAGTAGTTGCTCTTGTATCATTCAATATAATGTCAACTTTTCCATATTTGAAAAGTATTAAAAAAGATAAATTTTAAGAAACATAATTCTCTATTTAAGGACCCATAATTTCTGTTTTCAATGATATCTTTTCAATATCTTCAGGAAAAGTTTTGTAAATTGCCAAATTTACCCCAAGTTTCTTCATTGGAACAGTTTAGCAAAACTGGGAAGGAGATCAAGTACTGATAGATGCCATGCAAATACTCCACCATCCTTCTCTTTCTTTGATGAAGGAGAAAAAAAAAAAGGAAAAAAAAGAGAAAAAAAAAAGAAAACTACAAATGAATATTTAATAATGAAAGAAATGCATTAAAAAACTCTTATTAAATTATGTTTCCTACTTAAGGTTTCACATTTCCCACAGATAAGTAGATTATCTAAATTTGTACTGCAGTGAAAACATAATTAATAAAGTACTTATATCACAGAATTTGACTTACATGGATTAGTACACAGATTTAGCCTTATCATAAAAATGCAACAACTTATATGTAATGGGCTTGAAACTCTTAAGTTGATGCACTGAGGTCAGGACATCTGAGCACTTAAGGCTAACTACCGATTGGACAATACTCTATGGGCATATGCTTGGAAAATGGCCCTTTCCACTATCCTGTGCTGGCTCTATGATTGGTGTATACAGAGGATTGTAGGAAGAACTAAGGGGTGAAGTAAGACTAGCCAAAGTCACTTTGGCAGTAGACAAGGGAGAAGGAAGATCGTGAAGATTCTGCTTCCATCCAATTCAATCCTATCTCTAAAGACCAAGAATAAAGACTAAGGACTTTTGCTTATCTTGACTCCAGCTGATTCTAAGGTATCCAGGGTACTAATGTGGTCATCACACTTACAGATTCTACCTTTTTTTTTTTTCAGTTTGGTAGAGATTATATTTGGATAATTAGATTATTATATGTTTATATTTCTATATTATATTATTTTGAGGAAGAAAAATCTCATAATATAGCTGACTATTATGTATATCTGTGTGGGATGTAGAAGACCCTTATCCAAAATGGCTACTCAGAGATCTCTCAGTAAAAAGCAGAAAGGTTGTTTATTAAAACATCCAGAGAATGAGCCATCACATCACGAGATAAGAAAGAAAAAACTCATGGTAGGAGGGCTAAAGAAGTAGTAAAGATACAGCTTTTATACAAGAGAGTACATAACAAGTAAGAAAGCATTGAGAAGGGGAGGGGGAGGCATCTAATTAGTTGTTGCTATCCAGAGAGATTGGAATAGAAAGTTTCTTTTTCCTAGAAATCACCTGATTTCTAGGAAACAGAAAATCAGGCCTTCAGGCTTCAGATAATTAAAAAGACAGTAGTCAAGCTAATAGATTAAATATCAATAAATGTCAAATACTGATAAATGTCATCAGCTCAGGTTAAGTAAATATGTTTATAGCTGGCTGAGGCTGAAGTAAATATGGGTCTGCACATATTATACAGGTCATAGGGGAAACACAGAAATAATGAAAATAAAATACAGAAAAAAAAATTCACATATTCCTGTAAGGTCTTCACCTTATCTCTCTATTCCACACATATCTATCTACCTATATCAACATCTATATATTCATATATACACTTTTTATTACTAAATGTATTTCTACATATCTAATCAAAAGAAGTTTAAAGAGGTCTTATGCTAACATTCTATATTTCTTTTTTTTGTTAGAGGGAATTTTCAATTTATTAAGATTTAAATATTCACTTTAATTGGGATTTTTGGAGCATTTGACACTATCTTTTTTTACTTCCCAACATTTCCCAATATATAACAACCCAAACTATGTAATTATGTTGAGCTTTTTTAATCTATAAAAGTGGCATTAAAATTCTTATCATGAATAACATTTGTATGTTTTTATTAAATTCAGAATCCTGATATAATATCCAAATACTCCAGACCCATTATCATTGATTGATTCATCAGTGAGAGTAGTATTTGAAGTAGGAGCTCTAGAACCAATGCTAGATGGATAAAAATTTGGAGGTGCTTCCTCACTCAGCAGCACATAAAAATTCTTTGCTTTAAAGGGCATAGTTTCCTCTTGGATCTTTTGCATGTAATCACAGGTCCAATTTGTTAGTTAATTAGAAACTTTGTGTCACCAAAATATCAGCTCTTTAATCTCAGGACAGAAAAGAAAAAGGAAGAAGGTGAGGAGGAGGAAGAGGAAGAGGGGGAGGAAGAAGAGGAGGAGAGAGAAGAAGAAGAGGAAAAGGAGGAGGAGAAGAGGGAAGAGGAGGAAGAGAAGACAAGGACTAGAAGAAGGAGAGGAGGTTTGGGAAAGGGAGTGGAAAAGGGAAAAGATGAGGATCAAGATAAAGATGTGTAAGGAATAAAAAAACACGTTTCCAAATGAATGTTTTAACAGAGACCCTCAGTAGAAAGTGTGAAAAATTAAGCTGTTGTAAAACCTGTAGCTGGGATGTATGCAAAAGTAACTTAAAGATTTAGAACATGTCTAATTAAAATGAATGAACAAAAAGTCAAACTTCAGCCTTAGAAATCCACTAGGCACCAAAAATGAAAAGATGTTATGAGGTTGATTAATATTTTAGGGAAGAGTTGTTTGGTTGAGATAAGCATGCTCTATAATTCCTTAGCTTGAAAAAAGGGCCATTGCACTCTGTTATGTACACAAACCTTAATTTGATTTAGTGGTAGGATAGAAAGGTCAAGTTGGTCATTTTTCTTACACTATGTAACAAGGAACTCAGAGACTGTATTTCCTATCTTTCCATAATAGATATATTGCTGCAATTCTCTCCCAGATACAAAGAAAACAATTAAAAATGAATTAGATAAAAGTTTAGTAAAAGTTAAGATAAAATTTAATTTGAAAAAGATTATTGGGCATGTAAGTGGAGAAAATAAAAATGTAAATCTAATATCAGATTTTTATAAAGTTAATATAAGAAACTGGAATTAGATATTGAAATAAATTATTTTGGTTTCAGAGAAAGTTATCATCATCATCATCATCATCATCATCATCATTGCAATTTGGGCCTTAGTTTCTTGTTTACAAGGGGGAAAGTTTGTAGAACATGATCTCTAATGTTACTTTTAGCTCTGAATTCTGTGATGTTTAGTTAGCAATCCTTACTCAATTAGTTCATTCAAAATGAAATCAGTCATATAAGCAATTTGTAGTACTTGTTATTTTAAGAGGAGAGCTCCATACCAAGGATCAGATTTTTTTTTAATTGTCCAATCATTTCAGTTCTTAGAGGTTGGGTAGAACAGATTTGAAGGATATATGACAAAATCTAAGCATGGATCCCTGTGCTTTTTTATAAAGAAGGAGAAGCCACAAGACAATTGCAGTTTTGCTGGCATTCAAAATTTCATTTTTTCAAAGTATTAAAAATAATAACCTCAAGTTAAACAAAGAACCAAGTCATGCTTGAGGTTTTGGAATAGAGAAGCATTGACATTAGATATCAACTCTAAGCTTAGTTGTTTAAATTTTTGAATAAGTATGTTATTTATGAAGCTGCAAAACCACATTTGCAATTCTCATCCCTCTCCACACACCATGAATCTTTCCCACATGCAGAGCTTCCATTGACTTCAAAGGGAACTCTCTTCACATGGAAGCAATAGGAGTGTGGTGGAAAATTGAACCCAAAGAAAATAACGATATGGTATATGTGTTTAGGGATATGATAGGGCCATGCATTCAGTATTTATTTGCAAACATATATGAAACTCATTTGAAAGATGTCATTTTATAAATCAACAAAAATATTAGACTGCTGCTTAATAATAGAAGGGATGTGAGCATCTACCTTTATAACAAACCATCCAACCAACACCCAAGAAGAGATTATAGATCTATATTAACAGTTGTACTACCTTATTTCAGGAAGATCTTTGAAGACAGATACTGATCTTATAAAAATGAATACTCTTGCCAGTCTTGTGTATATATATATATATATATATATACACACACACACATATATATATATATATATATATATATATATACACACACACACACACACACACACATATATATATATATATATATATATATATATATATATATATATATATATATATATATATATATAAACTTCCAGATCTATTTTAATCTTTTTTTTTTTTTTGATTCTTGAGAATTTTTTTTTCTTTTCTGTCTTGAATAATCTATCATATTTAGTTTGGCAATCAATCAATGGATAAATGATTAAATAAATGAAAAATCAGCAACCCAAGTATGAACATCATGATGTGAATATGCTTACCTCTTGCTAAAAGAAAATCCACACCACTATGGCAGAACATTAATTCAAATTACAACTGATTCTGACATATTTACAATGAGTGTAAACTCAACTAAAACATAGACACAGGATTGCTTCTAAAGCCAATGTTTAATATCCAAGATAAAGTAACTATATTTAAAATTCTTTTAAAAATCCTATTCTTTATGTAACCCTAGCTCTGGAATTATCCTGTACAACAGCCATCACTTTGCCCATACTCACCTGGTTATTCATTGTTCCACACTGCTTTCATCCACAAGCATGCCATGTAAACTATATACACTGTATCACTGTTAAGTCTAGCTACAGTAACAATGCTTTTTTTTTTAAAGCTTTGTGCCTTTTATCTATTAACAGCTTAAATACAAATATTAAAAAAAATGAATTGAAATGTCTTCTATAACCCTTTTCCCTCTTTCTCCCTTCCCCATCATAGCTCTAATGCCTTGATTGCCAAGGTAATTTTTAAAAAATTAAACCCTAGTACTATGGCTCTATCCCAAAAATATATTGCTGTGCATTCAATTGCAATATTCCTCCTGAGGCCAAAACATTATTTTCACAAAGAATAATGCTATGCAAAATAACAGGAAACATACTGTGAATAATGTCTTACATATGAAACCCTCAGTACTGTTACTAAAACATTGGTTATGTGTATGCAAAACTAAATGGCCATGAAGTAAAGACAACATAATAGTTTGTGGATATATTCTTTAAGTATTTTTTTTTAGTTGAGAACACTTTAGCAATGGCTAAATATAGTTTAATTTTCCTTTAAAGAAACAGCATGGGTATATTGCTGCTTTGGGAAATAGCTGCAAAACACATTTCTAGCATTTAACATAGAGCTAAAAATATTAAAATACAAATAGTTATTTTTATATAATTGTTGTTCACTTAAAAGTGATAAAACAGTCATATAGTCAATGTTAATGTTTATTGTCTATTATAAGAAAAAAAAGAGTTTAAGGCTATTGCATAAAAGTAAAGTCCCCTCTAAGGGAAGAATGGGGATTTACATTTTTTAAAATTTCCTTGGTCAATTGAGTAGTCATATGTCAAGTATTCAGCTACAATGTCTAAGAAAAATTGGGAAGGACAGTTAACCTTTAAATTATTTCCCTAAATTTTATCATTGAGTCACAACATTTCATTGGACATATCATCCTCTATATTTAATGTCAACTTCCTTCTGATTTTGATTCATTAATTATATATATATATATATATATTTCTGGCACTAACAATATTTATAAGGTGATATAGAATATATCAATATGGTGATATAGCATTTACAGTTATAAAAGTTACTAACATTTCAAAAACAACACTAAAACATCATAAACATAATTTATTTTATAAAATAGTAATATTTTATACTTTTATTTTTAAAACTACCATTAGCTTTTTAAAGGAGGAAAATTGTGCAATTTTTTAAAATACTGCAAACTTTTTTCTACAACAAGGGCCTATTATGTGAATATTAGTTCAAATTGTGGTCGAATGTGAGTTCCTTGAGATTAGGGAATTTACTGACTTTTTATTTGTATCCTCCTCACATAATATAGTGTTCTTAACTTAGTAAGTGCATAATAAATACTCCTTTCATTTGTTTATTCATTAAATTTGGTAATGCTAGATGACAAGTCACATAATATCACATTCTCCTTTAACCTGTGGTTCATCAACACAAATATTTATTTACAGGTAATTAATTCAAATTTTAGTCACTTCTTTCCAAATCTTTGGCTCATTTTTCCAAACCAAAGTTTCCCCTGGGAACTCTGGAGTATTATGAATCTCCATATCTCTCAAATTATGAACAATAGTTTCCTGACTTAGACACAAGCATCCACCTTACAATATGAGATACCAGCTAGCTTTTATTTCACCCTGAATAAAAAGTCACCCACCAGTAAGGACTCACAGGAACTTCTACAATCAAGTTCCATTTCTTTCTATTTTTATTTAGAGACTGCTCAGGACCTCAGTCTTAGCATACTACACTGAGGGTTTGGAATGCCCTTGGGGGGAAAAATAAACATGGAATGACTAAAGAGTCAAGGTTTTGTAGTCTTGTCAGTCCTCCCCAGTGTTATTTTCAGCATTTAGATTTCCATGATAAATTAAATGAACTTAGTGTTGCTAAAAGATCAACTTTCCCCCCCAAGGAGACCTCCACCATAAAAACAAAACAAACAAACAAACAAAAATAAAATAAAGGAAATATTCCTGGTATTAGGACAAGCAAAATTCAAAATTTGATCCTTCACAACATAGATTAATTCCTTTCTGAGCTTATTTTTTGGACAATAAATTTAATTCTAGTTCCAGAAAATGTTGACACTCACTCATAAATTTTGAGAACCAGAAATTCTCAATACTTAAAAATGTATCTGAGAATGCAAAGGATGTCATCAATGAGATGGGCAGAAAAACTATGTAATATCAAGAGATTTGGAGGAAGCACTTCAGTAGGTGAAATGGACCTTCTTTCCACAACTTACATGGAAACATTAAAAAGAATGGCACAAAAAGAAAAAAACACTATTTCTAATACAATTGGAAGGAATATCAATCCACATTGATGAAATGCTAGATCCATGAAAATATTTAGACTTTGTTTTAATCATTTAGTCAGTAAGAATTTTGTTTTAAAATATTTTATCTATTTTATTAAATATTTCTCAATAACTCATACACATTTTAAGTCTTTTTTTTAAATTTCCAGTTCCAAATTCTCTCCCTTCCTCCTTCTGTCCTTTTTAGAAGAGAAGGAATTATATAACAGATTTACATGTGAAGTCACACAAAACATATTTATATAACAGCCATTCAACAAGATTTTGTTTTAAAAAAAGAAATTACTATGTGCCAAGAACTGTCTTAAACAATGATAGTTAAGAACTTTTGTAAATTTCTTACTAGGTGCCAGAAAATTAGCATAGTGGATACAAAGAAAAAAGAAAATATTATCTGCTTTCAAGGAATTTCCATTTTAAAAGGAAAACAATATATATAGGTATGTAAGCATATAAAAAATGTACAGAGGAAATATAAGATTGAGGATGAAGGATATCAGAATTGAGGAGAAAGAGGAAATATTATTTGTAGAAAGTTTTGTTTGTTTACATAGAGTTTTTTAAAAGAAAAAAAAAAGGTTTCAAGAAGTAAAGGTAAGGCACAAGGCACAGCCAATTAAAAGGACAGAGTCTTGAATGTGAATGATGAAAAGTAAACCATAGAGTGGAATAATTCATAAGAGTTCTGTAAAAATAAGAAGGGAACAAGTTTTTAAAGATTAAAAT
Source organism: Antechinus flavipes (assembly GCF_016432865.1). NCBI lineage: Eukaryota > Metazoa > Chordata > Mammalia > Dasyuromorphia > Dasyuridae > Antechinus > Antechinus flavipes. Next base: position 442,519,300 of record NC_067398.1, read on the forward strand.
GACAAATTAAAAATTGCTTTTCCTCCTAGTACTAATGAGGCAAAGTAATTAATTTTTATTGGTTTATTTTGCTATTTTTACCTTTTTTGTTTTATTTCTCTAATACTTCAAATCAATTTTTTAGGCAAATTATTTTTGTTGCTGTATGGAGAATGGATTACACTTGAAGCAGGGAGGCACAAATAGGAAGTTAATGAAATTAGTTGAAAGAAAAAAGAAGGAATATGGAAGAGTTATGAAAATAGGAATGAGAAAATACAATGACTAAATATGTGGCTAGCTATGAGTGAAGACTATTAAGGCTAATTGGGATGATAATGAAGTCAGAAATCTAGGTAAATGGAAGAATGAGGTGCCCTCAAAATTATAGGGAAGTTGGGAAAAGGGATAAAAGTTTGAAGCAAAAAATTATTGACTTCAGCTTTGGATATGTTAAGTTTGAGACGTTTTCAGCCTTTTCAAGGCTCCTGGCTTTAAAACGTTGGGAATCTAGAGACTTTTATCTGGTAATTTTTCTTTTCTTTTCTTTCATTTCTTCATTTTTTAATTAAAAACAGAATAAGAAAAAGAAAAACAGAAACAGAATACAAAACAAAATAAAACAAAATAAAAGAGAACATTGTCATGTTCCCAGCAGAACATAATGGAGGATTCAAAATATATAACAATAAATTACCAGTTCAAGAAAGTGTATATATGTGTGTGTGTGTGTGTGTGTGTGGATATATATATATATATATATATATATATATATATATTAGGAGAAGAGATTATATTCATGAATGTCCATATTTTCTTTACTTCCTTGAAAATTATTATTTTGTTCTCTGTTGAATACTTTTTTTGTAACTTTATTTTTCCCCCTTTTATCCCCCCAACACCCCCAAGTAGGCTATGGTTAAGAAAGGATATATTTATGTATACATATGTAGATATATACATACTAATACATATACACATACCCTGCCCCCTTCACATACACATAAATATATCTTTCCTATACCTTTTAACTCTTTGCTTTAATTCTACTCTTTAACTTGCCTTGGTATTACTTAACTTCCCTCCACCCATAGTTCCTCCCCTATCTTCTTTCCATACTCTTTGCTTCCAGATCCATCCCTCCCCTCTTATTTCATTATAGATTTTGGAGGTTGCTATAGTCTTCATGATATATATATATATATATATATATATATATATATATATATATATATATATTATATATATATATATATATATATATATATATATATAGTAGTGTTGCCTATTTAACCTAGTTCTGATATATGTTTTGAGAACTAAGACCTAGACACCCCTCTAATGCCTCTGTGTCTATTCTTCCCCTGTACTTCATTTGTATAACTTAATTACTATTTTTATCTTATGTCTGCTCCAGTGTTTCTTTTGAGCTACTCTATTGCTCATGTCAATCTTAAACATATAATATAGATTCCCCAGGTTAAAAAAAAAAAACAATTTTTCCATGTTGAGTTCCTTGAATTTTATTGTTGATAGTGGCTCTTATATGTTAAATTGTCTATTAAGTTCAGGTTCCACTAATAGAAAGTCCTGAAAATCTGAAAGTTAATTGAATGTACATTTTTTCTTCATTCAATATTATTATGGATAATTTTTTCTAATACTTTTGGCCACAGATCTAGTTCTTTTGATTGATCATTGTGATATCCAGGCTAGCTCTCTGGAAGGCCTCCGTATCAATCAGAGTCAGGGTCACTCAAGGTCCTTGGTCTTTACGAGGAGAAGTAAAGGAGGCAGGCAAGCTGCCACGCAACTCATTAAAGATGAATCCTGGATTCTGGAATCTGGAGCCTGAAGTTTTCTCTCCTGAGCATGCTGCTGTGAAGAAACTCTGACCCTCTCCCTCACCCTCCAATCCTTGCCTCTGAATACTTCACCACAACACATTCAGCAAGCCCCAATCTTGAGGAAAGCCATCCCATCACCATATCATCCAAGTATATGTTTATAGAATCATTATCTCATCTTGAATAGGTAATTAGCCTTAAGTGCTCTGCTGTCTTAGATTTAAGTACACTTTTTCAGAGTTCCAGCCCTCTACAGAACAGAGATGTGATTCCAAGGTCTGTGGTCTTTTATTGTGGCTGCTTCTAAGTCATGTACAATTCTAATTGTAGCTCCAGTATATTTGAATTTTTTTTTCCTTGTTTCTTGAACAATTTTCTCTGTGATCTGGGGTTTTTGATACTTGGCAACACTATTCCTATGTATTTTCTACAAAAGATCTCATTGAGATGATCAGGAGATTTTTTGTATTTCTACTTTCTTCTTATGTTCTATCACTCCGAGATAATTTTCTTGGATTATTTCTTGCATTATTGTGTCACGGTTCTTTTTTGGGTCCCAAATTTCAGGCAATTCAATTCTTATATTTTTCCTTCTTTAGCTATTCTCCAAGTCTGTTATTTTTATTATAAGATGTTTCACATTTTGTTCTATTTTTCATTCTTTAGAATCTGTTTTGCTATTTCTTGGTCTCTATTAGTTTCACTGGCTTCCCTTTGTCCAGTTGTAATTTTCAAAGAGTTAGTTTTATTTTTGAGACTTTGTATCTCCTTTTCTAATTGGTTAACTTTTTTTTTTCATAATCTTTTTATTTTTCTTGGATGGTTTTTATTTGTTTGTTTGTTGACCTGGAACCCAAAACCAAGAGCTCCACTCTCCACCAAGTTGCAACATTCAGTAGTGTCCCTTCCTCACTGCCTCTGCAATCACAGATCTTCTGAATCCTTCTCTCCCAGGGCTTCCTCTCAATAGCACAGCTGAGCCTGGTGTTCCTAATCAGCCAAGGTTCACTCAGTCTTCCCCTGCTCAGACCTCAATTTTACAAACAATCTAGGAGGTGAAGGTTTCTGTGGTTCCTGGAGAGGGTCCAACCACATCTAGCTATCTCCTGATCTCTACTTGGCTCTTTCTAACTATCTAGTAGAAGATGTGTGCACTTCACACTAGTTAATCCCTGGCCCAGGGGCCAGGTCTTCTCCTGTTGTACCTGGAGGACCCCAGTTCTGTCCCAAATCATCTTGATTTTTCACCAGTAGATGTTTGACATGAAGAGCAAATTTGTTCTGTTTGTGGTGGAAATCTAGAAAGCTTGAAATTTACCAACCTACTTTGTCATATTATATATGTGTTAGATCATTTATATCTATTTTTCTATCTAATTTTATCCTCAAAACATCACAAAGTTGGATATGTATTATCATTCCCCTTTTAAAGATTAGGCAGTTAAGAAAACAGAAAGTGAAGTGATTAGCCCAAAATTATAAAACTACTTTGGAACAGTGCTGAGAATAGAAGCCAGATTGTTTCATTCCCATCCTCTCTATCACACACACACAAATGCATGCATACATGTATATAACACAGATACACACACACACACACAAACACACACACACACACACACATATATATATAATATGTATATAATATGTATATGTATGATAATATATATATTATATATATTATATATATATTATATAATATATATATATCTTATCTTAATAATATAATATAATTATATAATATAATATATATAATATAATATGTATAATATGTATATAATATGTATATAATATGTAGTATATATATAATATAATATAATATATATATACTTATATATATATATAATATGATTTTAAATGTGAATAGATATAATTCATGTTTACAAAAACTCTTTAGAAGAGTGGTCTCATTTTTAAAGAGTATAAAGAAGTCCTGAGACCAAAAGATTGTGAACTACTATATTGTGCATCACTTCTTTTTTGCTAAGGAATGAAAAGAATCTTTTATTATCAGTCTTTTGAAAACATAATTGTTCCCTGCTTTATTTAGAGCTCTGAAATCCTTCAGTGTTGTTTAGCTCAAATTATTGTCATGACATCCAATTAATTTCTCCTAGTTCTAACAAGTCATACACATATTTTTATAATTCTCTAAATTCATCGCATTCTTCATCTTTATGGCATAATAAAATATCATTATTCATATACCACAATTAGCTGAACTATTTTTCAGTTGATGGACAACTATTTTGTTTCCAATTCTTTGTATCTCTACAACAACTAAATTCATTGTTACGTGCACACATGATACTCAATTTTCTAAGATATTTAAGGACTGGAAATGCAACATGTTTCATGTTCTTTATTGTACCACTGGTCTTAGAATGTTACACTCCTTTATTATAAATTATATAAAGCACTTATCTTTTCATGCAACACTAATTCTGAAATTGCACCAACAAAAATCAGGAAATTCTAATAGACTATGAAATTATATTTAAAATTGCTAGCTTCTTGTATTATCTATATGTTTCCATTATTTCCTAATAAATTATGGATAATTTCAAATATTTTCTATATTCTTTTTTCCCTCCTTAAACCAATGCACTTACATTACTATATATCTTTTCATTAGGCATTATTTGGTTTGGATAGGAGAAAACTTAGGGAAGGATATGAAAGTTGTCTTTAGATATCTGAAGGACTAATGAGTGGAATAAATATTGCATTTGTTCTGCCTGTTTTCAGGAGGTGGGGTGTAACAGTGACAGCAAAATTAAAAGCAGAAAATTAAGAGAAGACTTTATTTCTCTACAGGCAAATACTTCTTAACAGTTAGAGGTCTCCAAAAGTTAAATAGGCAATCTTACAAGATAAAGTGAGTTGCCTCTGTCATAGTTACTCTGTATCTTAAAACGGAAGCAGAATGGCTATTAGTAGTGACTGGATGAGAATACTACAGAAGGGATTTCTGTGCAGGTAAGGGATGAACTAAAAAGCATCTAAAGGGTCTTCCCACCCGAAAATTATCACATAACATGGTCTTTCTTTGTAACTTACGGTTTGTTAAGTCATAGGGTCATTTATTCTAAGCACTCCCCTAAAAAAAGAATCAAGCTAAATTCACCAATATTTTAAAGGTCATAGAAATTTAGGCACATATTATTATGTGGAAAAGGTATGGAATGTCAACTAAGTCATGGTTTTGGGTGCCTTAGATAATTTTAATGATATGGATTATTTTTAACTACTAGTATAATTTATTTAATTCTCTTTCTCACATATTTGGTTTTCTAACTGGGTTTGCTTCTTTTATTTGTTTATGTATCCATTCATTTCATTTGTAAAACTGTAGCCATGACAAAATGATTTAAGTATGTTCATATAAAATAAAGAAAAACAAATATTTTAATTAACACATATACTTTATAATATTGGGAATTGGGGGAAGGGAGGAATATCAATGTGTTTCTCACTCACAAGACTTAGATATTGTTATACTGAAAATGAAGCCTGTCCAAAACCACATTCTCTTCTTTGGAATTTTTAACAAAGAACAATCAGTCATTGTCCCTCTAAAAGGGTGAAGAGAGAAAGACAAGGTCCAAGCCCAAGGCATGTTTTGAATGTTGGGACAAAATGAGCCACTTACAAATCATTAAACATTTATTAAAGGAAAAGATTTATTTTGCCTTAACACAGCAAAATTATCCAGTAAGGATATAGTGACACTTTTTCTCTCTAGACTTATTCCCCTCATGTCTCTCTCTGGATATGTGTGTGTCTGGTCAGTAAATCACCAGTGTATGACAATTCATATACTCTTAGGCATCCACCAAACCTGAGAGGTATGATTTTGTGTGTCCCTTAATTATTCAAGAAGCTGTGTTAGAAAAGTTCAGGGCAATCAAGTCCTGAGAAAGTTTTGATTTCTTTTCAAATAAGTCCTCTCCATATTGAAAAAGGAAGAAAAGAAGCTGTAACAAATAAATAATGACTTGATCATTTAATAACCTTTGACTATAAAGTCCAAAAAATCTTTTATAAAAGAGGTGTCAAACCAGTGTGGCCTAAATTAGAATTAAATGTAATTAGAAAATACCTAAGAGAATAAGTAAATAAATAATCAATATAACATAGATAACATTAAATTGTGGTTTTCCATGTTAATATGAAATCCATAGAAACTCATTTGCATTTAATTTTTATACCATTGTTCTATAGCACATTCTACCATTTAAATATTGATAAGACTTTTTCAGCATAGTTTTTTTTTTTTCTGTCAGAATAATACAATGGGGTGAAGGAAGTAGAAAACAAAAAACAAAGCAAAGACAAAACAAAAATATGGAGAACAAACTCAAAAATTCTTAATCTATCCTTTGATAAAGCAGTGTTACCATTGGTCCTCTATCCCAAAGAGATCATAAAAGAAGGAAATGGATACACAAGCGCAAAAAATATTTGTACTAGTTCTTTTAGTAGTGCCAAGGATTTGGAAATTGTGTGAAAGCCCATCAGTTGAAGAAAAGCTAAGTTATGGCACATGAATGTAATGGAATAAATGAGGAACAGGCTGATTTCAGAAAAGTCTAGAAAGACGTATATGAACTAATGTTGAGTGAAGTAAGCAAAATCAGGAGAACATTGCACACAGTAACATCAAGATTATGTGATGATCAATTATGATAGATTTAGCTCTTCTCAGCAATGCAAAACAGTTCCAGTACACTTGGCATAGAAATTGCTATCTGCACCCAGAAATAACCATGGAAACTGTATATGAATCAAAACAGAGCATTTTCACCCTTTTTTTGTTTATTTGATTTTTTTCTCATGGTTTTTTTCCCCTTTTGATCTTTTTTTTTTTTGTTTTGTTTTGTTTTTTTTTTTGTTTTTGCACAGCATGACTAATATAGAAATATATTTAGAAGCATTGTATATGTCATATTCTTTGCTGTCTTGGGGAGGGAGAAAGTAGGACAGGTAGAAAGAAAAAGCAAGTGTAACATAAAATCTTACAGAAATGAATGTTGAAAACTATCTTTACATGTATTTGGAAAAAATAAGATACTATTGGCCAAAAATATTATTAAAGAGTGGATTGAACACTAGCCTGGAAGTTTAAAAAAATCTAGGCCTTTCTTCCAGTTTTTAGAAGGACCAAATCTCTGGTTTGCTTAATAATCCTCCTGGCATAGACAATACCAAGAGGGAAAGGAGAATGAAAGAAAAATGTGGAGGAAACTAAAAGCTGGAAAGCCTAGGTATTTTCCCCTCTTGGAAAGGACCAAGTGTCAAGTCATTTACTGGGGCATTTATTGGGTGATAGTAAATATTTGCAATTCATAGTGGGTTTCCTAAATGCAAATTGGTGACTGAACCAGAGCAACATCAAGAACATCAAACCCATGGTACATATATATGATGACACCTCAAATATAACCACAGATTTCTCTTCTTGACTTGTGATGAGCAGTGATCAAGAGCAGCATATCCAAAAATATTAGAAACATAGAAAGAACACTTCTGATATAGATAATTCTTCATCCTACAACAGAGTTCTCTCTAGTAAAGAGACTAAAAAACTCTTAAACCTTTTACACCCAACCTGTCTTATACTCTTCAATTCATATAGAGGCCCTCCATACATATTACCACTTATTCATTATACCCTGGCCCATGTGCCAAAACTTCCCTAAAAACTATATCAGGAGAATGATATAAAATCTTTGCACAATTATGTCTTTGTTGGATGGGTTGTTGTGATTCATTCTTCCACAGGGACTAAATAAGTACTTTCCCTCACTTTCTTCTAGTGACTCAGAATTATCACAAAGTCATCTAAGGTACTCCTAACTTTTTGGGTAAATGTATGCCTATCATAGCTATGTGGCAGCAGTTTCACTTTTTCCATGATATTAGAAAGCAACAATACCATCACTTGGTATCCTAAGCCTTTCCAGAAAAAAATTCTCTGAACTATTCCATATGAAAGAAAGTCTATGGATCTGATCTATTTCTTCAGGATGTATGAAACCTGAGGGAGTAAGAACCATGAAGTTTAGTTCTCTATTTGAGAAAATTAAAGAAGAACCACAGAATATCATCCAGAACTATGTCCACAAATAGTTTCTTCTTATATGCTAAATCTTCCTGAAGATTTGATCCAAGAAACAAAGGGACAAGGGATTCCTCTCTAATTGTATAGCCCTAGACTTTCCAGGCCTTAGATCCATGTCCACTGCCCAGGGACAAGTATAGATGAAGCATTGATCCATGCCTCAAGTCTTTCTCATAGCATGTGGGATGAGGTCATGATGCTTGCAATTCAAGTAAGAAGGACTTCTTTTCAAAACTGGCTTAATTAGTGACTGCTTTGGGGAATTTGGGGCTCTATATACCCAATAGTAACTTAATCTAGTCACCTCTTGATGCCTTCTCAAGGCTTTATTCAACCTAGTCTTTATGACCAGAGACCTTCAGAAACATTGATCCTATGGAATATAACGACAAAAGAAGAACTATTCAGAACTATACACCTTCCAAGGTTTTAGTCTCTCCTAAAAACAGAAACCCCAATACAAAAAATTGTCACTTTAATAAACACAACAAGACAAACATTTTTGTACCCAACTTCCTTCTTCCCCACCACATGCAGGCTTCACCTGCAAGAATATAAAACTGCTCTGAGATCTTATTGGCTGCCCTCAGCTTCTTTAACCAGCTTTCTGATCATCTGGAAATGTAAAATTCTCAAGCTTCTCTGATAAACCCTGATGGCTTACCACACAGATAGGTTTCCAAATAGAGATGAAGAAAGCTATCTCTAGAGTAGCCAAAAGACTCTGTTTCTTTGTTGCATTTTTTTTCCTATATTAGGGGAAATTTCACTGAATATTCAGTGACTTATATGTACCTTATTTTATCCCAACATAGAAACCGAGTTAAGAGAGTGCTGGTATTAGAGCTGCACCCATAACAATTGGCATCATTTTGGCAAGGTGGATTAAGACAAGATGGCCTCGTGAATTATATAGGAATAATCAGATGATAAAGCTCAACAGGATTGCCTTTCCTCATAGCCTCATGTGGTATTGTATATGGGTCTTTGTGAGTATGGGAGCATATACACTAAGTGATATATCATCTAAATTCCTAACAGAAGCTACAAGAGTTGTAAGAAGAAATAGACAACAAAACTACAATAGTGGGAGATCTCAACCTTGCACTCTCAGAATTAGATAAATCAAACCACAAAACAAATTTTAAAAGAGCTTAAAGAGGTAAATAGAAGATTAGAAAAGATAGGTATGATAAATCTTTGAAGAAAACTGAATGGGTACAGAAAGAAGTACACTTTCTTCTCAGCAGTTCATGGAACCTATATAAAAATTGACCATATATTAGGACATAAGGACTTCAAAATTAAATGTTGAATGGCAGAAATAATAAATGACTTCTTTTCATATCACAATGTAATAAAAACTACATTCAACAAAAAGCTAGAGGTAAATAGATCAAAAGATAATTGGAAACTAAATAATCTCATCCTAAAGAATGAATGAGTGAAACAGCAAAGTATAGACATAATTAATAATATCACCCAAAAGAATGACAACGAGACAACATACCAAAAATTTGTGGGATGCAGCCAAAGAGATAATAAGAAGAAATCTTATATCTCTAGAAGCTTACTTGAATAAAATAGAGAAAGAGAAGCTCAATGGGTGGACTTGCAATGTAAAAAGCTCGAAAAAGATGAAATTAAAAACCCTCATTGAAATACTTAACTTGAAATTTTTAAAAAAGAGAAATTGACAAAATTGAAAGTAAAAAACTATTGAATTAATAAATAAAATTAAGAGTTGTTTTTCTGGAAAAATCAGCAAAATAGGTAAACCTTTGGTAAATCTGATTATAAAAAGTAAAAAGGAAAATCAAATTGTTACTCTTACAAATGAAAAGGGAGAACTTTCCACCAATGAAGAGGAAATTAGCACAACAATTAGGAGTTACTTTGCCCAACTTTATGCCAATAAATTTGATAACCGAAGTGAAATGGATGACTACCTTCAAAAATATAGGCTGTCCAAATTAACAGAGGAGGAAGTAAATGTTGTGAGCTTTTTCTTCTAGCCCGGTTAGCTTAGAGGCCTATCTCTCTGCTTGGTTCCAAGAGCTCTCTCCAAATGTCTTTAAATCCAAAGGTCTGGTCCTTCAGCCTCTGCCTCTGTTTTCTTCAGCCTCCAGCCAGCTCCAGTCTTCATGTCATTCCGGTGAAATCTCGACTTGTAGCGTCTTCCTCTCTCCAGCTCTCCGACTGGCCCATTGGCCTATTTATGCTCCTTCCAGAGAGAGGGATTATGGGTAGTTCTACTTAGTACCTTGTTTCAGGTTCTGCCCAAAACATCTTTTTGTAAGATTAGATCAACTCTAACTACTTAGCAGTTAGTAAGGATTCCAACATCTCCCCCTTTCTTTTGTTTTAAAACATAGGGGGTTCCTGAGGGGGTACACATAAATCCATCAATATGGGCCAGAACTTTGTAACAGATATACATGGTATACATAAATCCATCAATATGGGAGGCATTATACATAATTTACAAAAGCACACAGCAATATAACACAGGCTAGTGGTAATGTAACAAATAACATGAATCAACATGAAAATTTAACTACTGCAAAAGTCTCATCAACAATCTTTCATCTCAAGAAATCCAATGATTCTTGCAATTGCTTAAAATACATAAGCACATAGTAATATAACACAGGCTAGTAGTAATGTAACAACATAAATCGACCTGAAAATTTACAAATGTCCATAAGTCCTAGAAATAGTCCATAAGGAATCCATTGTTCATTAGTTCATGCGCCAGGAATCTAATAATTCCTGTAAGCTCTGAAGTACTGCAAAAAGTCTCATCAACAGTTTTTCATCTCAGGGAATCCAGTGATTCTTGCTGGTTTTTCAGGAACTGAAAGCTGAAGATTTTAAAGTTCTTTTGACAGTCTCATTGTTAGCCATCTGATTCCTTTTCCACCTGTGGAAATATAAGCAGATCCTCTTCCCCAAGCAATTAACCTATCTAATTCTCTTCTATTTACCACTTTTGGGATTTCTCCTCATCATCTGGTAATTACATTGGAGCTGTTTGCATTGGATATTGTCTTGTTGTCTTAAAAGGCCTGTATTCTTCCCAACTGTAATCCTGATTGCTTTTCTGTTGGTTGATGACATCAGAGTTCTGAATTTCTAAAGTCTCTCTGGGTGTAACCTCAGCTGCTATCATACCCTGTGGTGAGCTTTTTCTTCTCAAAATACAGCCAGGTGATCAAAGTTCAGATCTTTTATTATATCCAATATAGCCCGGTTCTAGACAAATTTCCACTATGGATTTCCAGTCATTCGGGGTTAGGATTTCATAAGACAAATTATCCAGTAACATCTTCACATAAGATGATGTAGCCCCATAAAGAGTGCAACCCTTTTTCAAATCTTTAATTTTTCCCAAATTAAAAGGAGTGTATTTTCTCTCTTTTTGACCTGAGGAGTTGAGCTCTTCAATCACAGGATCTCCTTCATTTTTTGCTTTAATTAATGCTTTTTCTAATCTTGTTAAATTCTGCTTTACAGGAGAAGCTGACTGTGTTTCTGTCTCACTCCCTTCCCCTTGTTCTACCCATGAAGGGTTAATTGCAGGGGGAGGGTCATGAGATGTGGAATCACCTAATTCCTCCTTCTGTGAAGTATCATACTCAGAATTGTAATTAACTCCATTCTCATCTGATTTGTCCTCCTTTTCACCTAGTAAAGTTGGCACTTCCTCCTGTACTTTCCTTTTCATCATTCTATCACTTAAATAACTTCTTATAGCCAATTGTATTACATTATATGTATTAATTATTGAGTTAGGCCCATTTTTATCATAGAATTGACAAAGATCCTCTCCAACCAATTTCCATTCATTTAGATCTAATTCCTTATCAAGAGAGAAACAAGGACATATGTCCTTTACAGTTTGTAAAAATTCAGTGATTTGCTGTAAACTTATAATTAAACCTTGGCTTTCCATAATTTTGACAATGCTCTCTAAACATTTTCCTTGAACAGAAACAGACTGTTTTCTAAATATCTGTCCCATCTTAGATGAAATTCTACTTTAACTCTTCTAACAAAATTTCTTTGTTGCACTCACCCTAATTTCTGGGTTGAAGTTTTTTCCACTGGATCAGGATCAGAGGCTTTTCCACTTGAATCAGGATCGGAGCTTTTCCACTGAAATCCACTGAGGGGTCTGTTTGTCCCACGTTCAGGGCGCCAAAATGTTGTGAGCTTTTTCTTCTAGCCCGGTTAGCTTAGAGGCCTATCTCTCTGCTTGGTTCCAAGAGCTCTCTCCAAATGTCTTTAAATCCAAAGGTCTGGTCCTTCAGCCTCTGCCTCTGTTTTCTTCAGCCTCCAGCCAGCTCCAGTCTTCATGTCATTCCGGTGAAATCTCGACTTGTAGCGTCTTCCTCTCTCCAGCTCTCCGACTGGCCCATTGGCCTATTTATGCTCCTTCCAGAGAGAGGGATTATGGGTAGTTCTACTTAGTACCTTGTTTCAGGTTCTGCCCAAAACATCTTTTTGTAAGATTAGATCAACTCTAACTACTTAGCAGTTAGTAAGGATTCCAACAAGTAAATTGCTTAAATAGTTCCATTTTAGAAAAATAAATAGGACAAGCTATAAATCAACTCCCTAAGAAAAAATCCCCAGGACCAGATGGATTTTCATGTGAATTTTACCAAACATTTAAAGAACAATTAACTCCAATGCTATATAAACTATTTGAAAAAAATAAGGAATGATGGACTACAGACATAGTACTGATACCTAAACCACATAGGTTGAAAACAGAGAAAGAAAAATATAGACCAATCTGCTTAATAACTATTGATGCAAAAATCTTAAATAAAATATTAGCAAAAAGATTACAGAAAATCACCCCCAGGATAACACACCATGATCAAGTAGGATTTATACCAGGAATGAAGAACTGGTTCAATATTAGGAAAACTATTAGCATAAATGACTATATCAATAACCAAATTAACAAAAACCATGTGATCATCTCATCTATTGAGATGCAATAGATGCAGAAAAATCATTTGATAAAATCAAACATTCATTTCTATTAAAAAAAAAACACTTAAGAATATAGGAATAAATCCTTCAAATAGTCAGTAGCATCTATTTAAAAATATCAGTAAGCAGCATATGTAATGGGGGTAAACTTAAATGATTCCCAGTAAGATCAGGAGTGAAACAAGGTTTCCACCTATCACCATTACTATTCAATATTGTATTGGAAATGCTAGCTTTGGCAATAAGAGTTGAGAAAGAGATAAAAGGAATTAGAGTAGGTAATAAGGAAAGCAAATTATCATTTTTTTGCAGATTATATGTGATATGCTTAGGGAACCCTAGAGATTCTACTAAAAAAAAAAAAAAACTATTAGAAATAATTCACAACTTTAGGAAAGTTGCAGGATACAAAATAAATCCAGATAAGTTGTCAGACGTCTTATATATCACTGACAAAATCTAATAGCAAGAGATACAAAGAGAAATTCCATTTAAAGTAACTGCTGACAGTATAAAATATTTAAGAATCTATCTGCCAAGGAAAAATCAGGAATTATATGAGCAAAACTACAAAACACTTTTCACACAAATAAAGTCAGATCTAACCAATTGGAAAAATATTAAGTGCTCTTGAGTAGGTTGAGTGAATATAATAAAGATGACTATACTACCTAAACTAATCAATTTATTTAGTGCTATACCAATCAGACTGCCAAGAAATTATTTTAATGACCTAGAAAAAATAACAACAAAATCCATCTGGAAGAACAAAGACTTTTAAGGGAACTAATGGAAAAAAAAACTCAAATGAAGATGGCTTAGCTATACCAGAATTAAACTATATTATAAAGCAGTGGTCACCAAAATCATTTGGCATTGGCTAAGAAATAGAGTAGTTGATGAGTGGAATATTTAAGGTTGATAGGATAAAATAATTAATAACTACAATAATCTAGTATTTGGCAAACACAAAGACCCCAGTTTTGTGGATTAGAATTCACTGATTGACAAAAACTGCTGGGAAAATTGGAAATTAATATGATAGAAACTAGGCATTGGCCCACTCTTAATACTGTACACCAAGATAAGGTCAAAATGGCTTCATGATCTAGGCATAAAAAATGAGATTATAAATAAATTAGAAGAACATAGGATAGTTTACCTCTCAGACCTATGGAGGAGGAAGAAATTTGTGACCAAAGAAGAACTAGAGATAATTATTAATCACAAAATTAAAAAAAAAAATTGGATTATATTAAATTAAAAAGCTTTTGTACAAACACAAGTAATGCAGACAAGAATAGAAGGGAAGCAATAAACTGGGAAAACATTTTTACAGTCAAAGGTTCTGATAAAGGCATCATTTCCAAAATATACAGAGAACTGACTATAATTTATAAGAAATCAAGTCATTCTCCAATTGATAAATGGTCAAAGGATATGAACAGACAATTCTCAGACAAAGAAATTGAAACTATTTCTAGCCATATGAAAAGATGCTCCAAGTCATTATTAATCAGAGACATGCAAATTAAGACAACTCTGAGATATTACTATACACCCATCAGATTAATTAGGATGCCAGGAAAAGATAATGCTGAATGTTGCAGGGGATCTGGGAAAACTGGGACACTGATAAATTGTTGGTGGAATTGTGAATACATTCAACCATTTTGGAGAAGAATTTGGAACTATGCTTAAAAAGTTATCAAACTGTACATACCCTTTGATCCAGCAGTGTTTCTACTGGGCTTATATCCCAAAGAGATATTAAGGAAGGGAAAGGGACTTGTATGTGCAAAAATGTTTGTGACAGGCCTTTTTGTCAACACTAGAAACTGGAAATTGAATGGATTCCCATCAATTGGAAAATGGCTGAATAAGTTGTGGTATATGAATGTTATGAGATATTATTTTTCTGTAAGAAATTACCAGCAAGATGATTTCAGAAATCCCTGGAGAGAGTTACATGAACTGATGTTGAGTGAAATAAGCAGAACCAGGAGATCAATATATACTTCAACAACAATGCCATATGATGATCAATTCTGATGGCTTTCTTCAACAATGAGAGGAACCAAATCAGGTTCAATTGTTCAATAATGAAGAGAACCAGTTACACCCAGTGAAAGAACTATGGGAAATGTGTGTGAACCACAACATAGCTTTTCCACTCCTGTTTTTGTTCGCTTGCATTTTCATTTTCTTTCTCAAATTATTTTTACCTTATTTCTAAATTTGATTTTTCCTTCGCAGCAAAATAACTGTATAGATATGTATACATATATTGTGTTTAACATATACTTTAACATATTTAACATGTATTGGTCTACTTGCCATCTAGGGGACAGGGTGGGGGGAAACAGCGGAAAAGCTGGCAGAGAAGGTTGCAAGGGTCAATGCTGAAAAATTACCCATGCATATATCTTGTAAATAAAAAAAACCTATAAAAAAGATAATTGTATGTTTTTTGTTAGTTTGGTTATTGATATAGTCAAATATGCTAATAGTATTTCCTAATATTGAACCAGTCTTCCATTCCTTGTAGAAATCCTATTTGGTCATGGTGTATTATCCTGGGGATGACTTCATGTAATCTCTTTACTAATATTTTATTTAAGATGTTTGCATCATTTTTCATTAGGGAAATTGGTCTATAATTTATTTCTCTGGTTTCATCCTATCTGGTTTAAGTATCAGTACCATCTCTGTGTCATAAAAGGAATTTGGTAGGAATCTTTCTTTCCTTATTTTTTCAGATAGTTTGTATAGTAGTGGAGTTAATTGTTCTTTGAATGTTTGGTGGAAGTCACATGTAAATCCATCTGGTCCTGGACATTTTTTTTAAGGGAGTTGATTAATAGTTTGTTCTGTTTCTTTTTCTAAAATGAATCTACTTAAGGAATTTATTTCCTCTTCTGTTAATCTTTACAATCTATATTTTTGTAGGTATTCCTCCATTTCTCTTGTTATCAAATTTATTGGCATAAATTTGGACAAAATAACTACTAATTATTGTTCTAATTTCCTCTTCATTGGTGAAAAATTCTCCCTTTTCATTTTTGAGAATAACAATTTGATTTTCCATTTACCTTTTTGTAATCAAAGTAACTAATTTTCTTCCATTTTGCTCATTTTTTCCTAAAACCAATTGTTAGTTTTATTTATTAATTCAATCTTTTTCTTACTTTCAATTTTATTAAATCTCCCCTTTTATTTTTAAAATTTTGAGTTTGGTATTTGAGTGGGGGGTGTTTCATTTTTTTTCTTTTTCTAGCTTTTTATTTGCGAGCCCAATGAATTGATCTTCTATTTCTCTATTTTATGTAAGTAAGCATCTAGAGTTATAAAATTTCCCCTCATTACCACTTTGGCTGCTTCCCACAAATTTTGATATGTTGTCTCATTATCATCATTCTTTTGGATGAAATTATTGTGTTTATGATTTGCTGTTTCACCCATTCATTCTTTAGAATTAGATTATTTAGTTTACATTTACTTTTTGGTCTACTTTTCCCTGGCCTTTTATTGAATATAATTTTTATTTCATTGTTTATCTGAAAAAAATGCATTTCCTATACATATATACATACATACATACATAATGTTATATATGGACTCTATGTATATCTATAACAGAAATAAAGTTCTCAAGATATAGTTACATTTTTATGCTTCTCTTGAATTCTATATTTGGAAGTCAAATTTTTTGTTCAGCCCTGGTCTTTTCATAAAAACTAAATGAAATTCACCAATTTTTATTGAATGATCATCTTTTCCCTGAAAGAAAATCCTTGGTTTCACAGAGTAGTTTATTCTTGGCTGCATTCCAAGTTCCTTTGCTTTTTGGAATATTAGATTCTAGGCCCTTCATTCCTTTAAAGTGGAAACTGCTAGGTCCTTATTGTTGTTTCTTGGTATTTGAATTGTTTCTCTCTGGCTGCTTTCAATATTTTTTCCTTGGTCTGATAGCTCTGAAATTTAACCATGATATTCCTTAAAGTTTTCATTTTGGATTCTCATTCAGGAGTTGTTTGGGGAATTCTTTCTATGGCTATTTTGCCTTCTGATTCTAAGACATTAGGGCAGTTCTTTTTGATGATTTCTGAAAATTAATGTCTAGGCTCTTTTTTTATCACGATTTTCAGGAAGTTCAATAATACTTAAATTGTGTCTCCTAGATCTATTTTCTAGGTCAGTTGTCTTCCTAAATAGGTATTTTAAATTGTTTTCTATTTTTTTCTTTTTTTGGTTTTGTGTGACTGATTCTTGATGTCTCATTGAATTATTCATTTCCACTTGTTCAGTTCTGATATTAAGTGAATTATTTTCTTCATTTACTTCTTTTATTTTTTTGTTTGTTTGTTTGTTTGTTTTTTTGGGGGGGGCAATTACATTTTTAAATGAGTTATTTTGTTCTATGATTTTTTTTTTCCATTTCACAAATTGTTTTTAAAGGAGTTGTTTTCTTTTGCCATTTCACAAATTCTGTTTTTTAGGAGTTGTTTTCCTTTTCCATTTTGTCAAATCTATTTTGTAAGGAGGTATATGCTTTTTTCATTTCACTATTTTGTATTCACTATTTGTATTTCTATTTCATAAAGAATTTTATTTAGTTAACTTCTGTGTTCCCTTTTCTAAAACATTTTGTAAAGTTTTTATTTTCTTTCCCCATTTTTCTTCTAGCTCTCTTTTAAGATCCTTTTTAAAAAATTTCTTCTAGGAGAGTCTTGTGTGATGGGGATCAAATTATATCCCCTTTGGGGCTTCATCTGAAGATCATCTACTTTTAGTGACCTCAGGCTTTGAAATCTATTCTTCTCTTTCATCACAAAAACTATTTATGGTCAGAGTTATTTTTGCTTTTTTGCTCATTTTTTTTTCATTTTTGCTCATGAGATCTGCTTTTAGGAAAAGGGAGATTGCCCAAGCTTCCTCTATAAGTGGCAGTGGCTGCATTGGTTCAGTGCTGATTAACTTCTGGTTCTGGATGGGCATGGCCAGGTCCCATGAAAATATGGCATTCTGCGGTTCACTATCTTTTGTGTTTGTCTTGGATGTTTTATAAATCCTCTGATAGACTGGCTTGAAACTAGAGTAGCCAACATTGTTGTAGATTCCTTTCTGTAGATTCTCTAGTGTGTGGATTCCACACCTCTCCAGGACTATGCACTGCCTGTACTCAATGTCTATGCTCAGCCACTTGTGCTTGGCCCACCTGTCTCCATCTGAAGATCTTTGAAATTATCTTCTACTGGTAATTTGTTATGATTCCAATATTTGTGCATTCTGTAACTCCAAGCTAATTCAGAAGCTGAATTTGCTAATTATTCTGAAGGTTGTGGTATGAGCTAAAAAAAAAAAAAAAAAAAAAAAAAAAAAAGATGTGTGTTCTCTCCACCTTCTTGGCCCCACCTCTAATTTTATGTTTCAGGGGAAAGATAGAAAAAAGGGGAAAAATTCAATGACATAAGGCATTTTAATTCATTTTTCATGAAAAGATAAGAGCTAAAAAGAAAAATTGATCTTCGAATATAAAACTCAAGAAAACCTTAAAAAGTAAAAAGGGAAGGGAAAAAAAAAATATGTTTTTTATAGGTTAAAGTGTTTTCATGCCTATATCATAAAATGACATGTTTAACTCTTGAGAATTACATTTTTGTTAGGGATGTAGCTAGAGGGTGTAGGTATACTTTGATTTTACTGTGATGACATAAAAACAAGCTACAGGTGGAAAAGGTATTATGGAAGAAGAGAACAGGAGAGGTAAAATAGAGTAAAGGTCAAAAATTTCAAGGGAATTAATGAAAAAAATGCAAATTAACATGGTTTAGCTTTACCAGATCTAAAACTATATTCTAAACAGTAGTTATCAAAGCCATTTGATATTGGCTAAGAGATAGAGTAATCAATCAGTGGAATAGGTTAGTTTTATAAGACACAATAGTCAATGAATATAGTAAGCTATTGTTTGATCAACCTGAAGACCCCAGCTTCTGTAATAAAAACTAACAATCTGACAAAAATTATGGGGAAAATTGGAAATTAGTATGGAAAAATCTAGGCATTGAGCCACACCTAACACTCTATCTCAAAATAAGGTTGAAATGGTTTCATGATTTAAACATAAAGAATGATACTATAAGCAAATTAAAAGAACAAAGGATAGCCTACCTCTCAGATCTGTGGAGAAAGAAGAAATTTGTGGCTAAAGATGTGTCATGGGAGCTATGTGAAAGTGACTGCTGGAGAGCCAACCCAGATCTGCCAAATGGATCTTCTTGTCTGAGAAAATGATACAAAGAGACTGAGAAGTAATTATTGTTCTCTGACCTGTCTGACTGAGAGGCCGTTGCATTGTCTGACCTCTCTCCTCTTCCCTCTGCCTCCAATTTGTCTTATTCCCAGTTTGCAACACCTGTGACAGCAAAGGCTGCCTGCAACTCCTTAAAATGCTATGATCCACAACTGTGGAGGTTCTTGGAGAATTGACTTGCCCCTTATTTTTTTTTAATTTTTTAATAATTTTTTTATTGATAGAACGCATGCCAGGGTAATTTTTTACAGCATTATCCCTTGCGTACACTTCTGTTCTGATTTTTCCCCTCCCTCCCTCCACCCCTTCCCCCAGAGGGCAAGAGTCCTTTACATGTTGAATGGGTTGCAGTATATCCTAAATACAATATATGTGTGCAGAACCAAACAGTTTTCTTGTTGCACAGGGAGAATTGAATTCAGAAGGTATAAATAACCCGGGAAGAAAAACATAAATGCAAGCAGTTTATATTCATTTCCGGTGTTCTTTCTCTGGGTGTAGCTGCTTCTGTCCATCTTTGATCAATTAAGGCTCTCTTTATCAAAGAGATCCACTTCCATCAGAATACATCCTCAAACAGTATCGTTGTTGAGGTATATAATGATCTCCTGGTTCTGCTCATTTCACTCAGCATCAGTTCATGTAAGTCTCGCCAGTCCTCTCTGTATTCATCCTGCTGGTCGTTCCTTACAGAACAATAATATTCCATAACGTTCATATACCACAATTTACTCAACCATTCTCCAATTGATGGACATCCTTTCATTTTCCAGCTTCTAGCCACTACAAACAGGGCTGCCACAAACATTTTGGCACATACAGGTCCCTTTCCTTTCTTTAGTATCTCTTTGGGGTATAAGCCCAGTAGAAACACTGCTGGATCAAAGGGTATGCACAGCTTGATAACTTTTTGAGCATCATTCCAAATTGCTCTCCAGAATGGCTGGGTGTGTTCACAATTCCACCAACAATGTATCAGTGTCCCTGTTTTCCCACATCCCCTCCAACATTCCCCATTATCTTTCCCTGTCATTCTAGCCAATCTGACAGGTATGTAGTGGTATCTCAGAGTTGTCTTAATTTGCATTTCTCTGATTAATACTGATTTGGAGCATATTTTCATATGTCTATAAATAGTTTCAATTTCTTCATCTGAGAATTGTCTATTCATATCCTTTGACCATTTATCAATTGGAGAATGGTTTGATTTCTTATAGATTAGGGTCAATTCTCTATATATTTTGGAAATGAGGCCTTTATCAGAACCTTTGATTGTAAAAATGTTTTCCCAGTTTATTGTTTCCCTTCTAATCTTGTTTGCATTTGTTTTGTTTGTAAAAAAAACTTTTCAATTTGATATAATCAAAATTTTCTATGTTGTGGTCAATAGTGATCTCTAGTTCTTCTTTGGTCATAAATTCCTCCCTCTTCCACAGGTCTGAGAGGTAAACTATCCTATGCTCTTCCAATTTATTTATCATCTCATTCTTTATGCCTAGATCATGAACCCATTTTGATCTTATCTTGGTGTACGGTGTTAAGTGTGGGTCAATGCCTAGTTTCTGCCATACTGATTTCCAATTTTCCCAGCAATTTTTGTCAAATAATGCATTCTTATCCCAGAAACTGGGGTCTTTGGGTTTGTCAAACACTATATTATTAAAGTTATTGGCTGTTTTGTCCTTTGAACCTAACCTATTCCATTGATCAACTAGTCTATTTCTTAGCCAATACCAGATGGTTTTAGTAACTGCTGCTTTATAATATAATTTTAGATCTGGTACAGCTAGGCCACCTTCATTTGATTTTTTTTTTATTAATTCCCTTGAAATTCTTGACCTTTTGTTTTTCCATATGAACTTTGTTGTTATTTTTTCTAATTCACCAAAGTAGGTTTTTGGGAGTCTGATTGGTATAGCGCTAAATAAGTAGATTAATTTAGGTAGTATTGTCATCTTTATTATATTTGCTCGCCCAACCCAAGAGCATTTAATATTTTTTCCAAATGGTTAGATCAAACTTAATTTGTGTGGAAAGTGTTTTGTAGTTTTGCTCATAAAGTTTCTGATTTTCCCTTGGCAGATAGATTCCTAAATATTTTATAAAATCAGTAGTTACTTTAAATGGAATTTCTTTTTGTATCTCTAACTGTTGAGTTTTGTTAGTGATATATAAGAATGCTGATGACTTATGTGGGTTTATTTTATATCCTGCAACTTTGCTGAAGATGTAGATTGTTTCTAATAACTTTTTGGTAGAATCTCTGGGGTTTTCTAGGTATACCATCATATCTGGGTGTAGCTGCTTCTGTCCATCTTTGATCAATTCACATGTAAATCTATCTGGTCCCGGGGACTTTTTTTTAGGGAGTTGATTAATAGCTTGTTCTATTTCTTTTTCTGAAATGGGACTATTTAAGCAATTTACTTCCTCCTCTGATAATCTGGGAAGCCTATATTTTTGGAGGTAGTCATCCATTTCACTTAGGTTATCAAATTTATTGGCATAAAGTTGGGCAAAGTAACCCCTTATTATTTCTTTAATTTCCTCTTCATCAGTGGTAAGTTCTCCTTTTTCATTTTTAAGACTGCCAATTTGATTTCCCTCTCTCCTTTTTCTAATCAGATTTACCAAAGGTTTATCAATTTTATTGGTTTTTTTCATAAAACCAACTCTTAGTTTTATTTATTAGTTCAATAGTTTTTTTTTTTTTTTTACTTTCTATATTATTAATTTCTTCTTTTAATTTTAGAATTTCAAGTTTAGTAATTGATTGGGGGTTTTTAATTTGGTCTTTTTCTAACTTTTTAAGTTCCAGGCCCAATTCATTGATCTTCTCTTTTTCTATTTTATTCAAGTAAGCCTCTAAGGATATAAAATTTCCCCTTATTACTGCTTTGGCTGCATCCCATAAATTTTGATATGATGTCTCATTGTTGTCATTATCTTGAGTGAAATTATTAATTGTGTCTATAATTTGCTGTTTCACCCAATCATTCTTTAAGATGAGATTATTTAGTTTCCAATTACTTTTTGGTCTATTTACACCTAACTTTTTGTTAAATGTAGTTTTTATTGCGTTGTGATCTGAAAAAAAAGCATTTACTATTTCTGCCTTCCTGCATTTAATTTTGAGGTCTTTATGTCCTAATATATGGTCAATTTTTGTGTAGGTTCCATGAATTGCTGAGAAGAAAGTATACTCCTTTCTGTCACCACTCAGTTTTCTCCAGAGATCTATCATACCTAATTTTTCTAATATTCTATTTACCTCTTTAATTTCTTTCTTATTTGTTTTGTGATTTGATTTATCTAAATCTGAGAGTGCAAGATTGAGATCTCCCACTATTATAGTTTTGCTGTCTATTTCTTCTCGCAACTCTCTTAGCTTCTCTTTAAGGAAGTTAGATGCAATACCACTTGGTGCATATATGTTTAATACTGATATTGCTTCATTTTCTATAATACCCTTAAGCAAGATATAGTTTCCTTCCTTATCTCTTTTAATTAGATCAATCTTTGCTTTTGCTTGATCTGAGATAAGGATGGCTACCCCTGCTTTTTTTACTTCACCTGAAGCATAATAGATTCTGCTCCAGCCTTTTACCTTTAGTCTGTATGTATCTTCCTGTTTTAAATGTGTTTCCTGTAAACAACAGATTGTAGGGTTCTGACTTTTGATCCAGTCTGCTATCCGCCTCCTCTTTATGGGAGAGTTCATCCCATTCACATTTGCGATTAAAATAACCAATTCTGCATTTCCTGCCATCCTAATATCCCCAGATTATACTTTTCTTTTTCTTGCCCTCCTTCCCTTCTTCCCTATTGGTCCCACTAACGTCGCACAGCTCTCCCTCTTTAGTATCCCTCCCTCCTCTTTTGGAATCCCTTCCCCTTTCTTGTACCCTTCCTTATTACTCTTTTTCCTTCTCCCTTTTCCTCTCCCACTTTTTAATGAAGTGAGAGAAGAATCTGTGTAAAACAAATATATCAATTGTTTCCTCTTTGAGCCAACTCTGATGAGAGTAGGATTCACACAATATTCCTCCCCCTCTCTAAGTTCCCTCATATATGATAGGTTTCCTCTGCCTCATTGTCACATGTAGTTTCCCTCTTTTTATCTCCCTTCTTCCCTTTTTCTGGCACTATCCCCTTTCTATTTCTACTTCCCTTTTTTATGTTATATCTGTAAAATCAAATTATACATATGATTTTTATGTATATTCACAACAGAAATACAGTTCTCAAGAAATACAAGTTCCTTTTACCTTTTTCTACTTCTCTTGATTCCTGTTGTTGAAGATCAAATTTTTTGTTTAAGTCTGTTTTTTTCCTTAGAAACAGATGGAATTCCTCTATTTCATTAAATATCCATCTTCTTCCGTGGAAAAAAAATACTCAGCTTAGCTGGATAGTTTATTCTTGGCTGCATTCCAAGTTCTTTTGCCTTTCGGAATATCTGATTCCAGGCCCTTCGATCCTTTAATGTTGAGGCAGCCAGATCTTACATGACCCTTATTGTGGCATCTCGGTATTTGAACTGTTTTTTCCTGGCTGCTTGTAAAATTTTTTCTTTAGTCTGGAAATTCTGAAGTTTGGCCACAATATTCCTTGGTGTCTTTATTTTAGGGTCTTTTTCAGAAGGTGTTCGATGAATTCTTTCAACGCCTATTTTCCCTTCCGGTTCTATTACTTCTGGGCAGTTCTCTTTGATGATTTCCTGTAAAATAGTATCTAGGCTCTTTTTTTCATCATAATTTTTGGGTAGTCTGATGATCCTCAGGTTATCTCTCCTAGATCTATTTTCCAGATCTGTTGTTTTTCCCAGTAAATATTTGACATTTTTTTCCAATCTTTCATTTTTTGGTTTTGCTTGACTGATTCTTGATGTCTCAATGAATCAGTCATTTCTATTTGTTCAGTTCTAATTTTTAGTGAGTTATTGTCTTCATTAGCTTTTTTTACTTCTTTTTGTATATGTCCAATTGAGTTGTTTTGCTCTATGGAATTTTTTTTCCATTTCACTAATTTTTTTTTTTTTTTTTTTAGTGAGTCATTTTCTTTTTCCAATTCGCAAACTCTGTTTTTTACCTTTTCCAATTCACATTTCAGGAAGTTGTTTTCTTTTTCCACTTTATCAAATTTTTCTTTTAATGAGTTATGTGCCTTTTCTGTACTCTTTTGCATAGCTTCTCTTTCCTTTCCCCATTTCTCTTCTAGCTCTCTTTTAAGGTTTTGAATAGTCTCTTCTAGGAGAACCTTTAGTATTGGAGACCAACAATCATCTGGAGACTGTCTGCTATTAGTCTCTTCAGGGTTGAAAAGCTGTTCTCTTTCTTTGTAGAAACTATCAATCGTTCTTTTGATTTTTTTTACTCATTTTGTTAAAGCCTGTAAGGTCTGCCTTCAGAGCCAGGAAGTTACCAGCTTCCTCTGCAGAGCAGTGAAAGGTATATGGACCGGGTAGCTGTCCTGTCCACCGGCTACAAAAAGCAGCGAGGTACTAGAATGCTCTGGGAAAGAGTTCCCCACCCGAAAGTAACTCAGGCCTGCAGGGCCAGGCTGGGAAAGTGCCTTTCAAAGAACCTCAGCTGTGTGAGATAATGACTGCCCTGGGGCTAGACACTTAGCAGTGAGAGTTTCGCTGCCCCAAGCCAAACCCTGCCCTGGGGCTGTGGGTATTAGCAGCTGAGCAGTGAATGGATTTGCAGGGACAGGAAGTGTCTGCCCGGGGAAGCACAGTCTGCTGGGGAAGTTCTATTGCCCCAGGTTGAGCCCCCCACACTGCCGATTAGAGGCTGCCCAGGCTGTCCCCCCCTGCGGTGCAGATTAGTAACTGCCCCCGCAAAAGCCCCGAACTGCCGGATGTGGCCACAGGCCTGGGGTAAAGTCTGCCTGTGTCACTTCCGGGTTTGAGGGGTTACAGCCAGATCTCATTAGGTTCTGGTGTTTTTTAGAGGACCCTCTGTTTTAGGCTTTAACTTCTCTGCCAGTTTACTGCTTTGTAATCAAGGCAGAGCAGTTAGCCTATAGCAGAGTCGTCTCTATAACTTCTCTAACCACAGAGATCACCCCTGCCCCTGGTCTGCTCAGGATGCTAGCCTCTCGCTGCCTGTGCTAGTCTGTTCCTGGCCCCTCAGGACAAACCATTCCTGGCCAGCTTCCTGATCGGCTGGTAAGTTGTAGTGCTTCTTATCTTCATGAATTTAAGCTGTGAAGAGTTATTTTTGAGGCTGGATTAAATATTTGGTTATGAGGGTAATGAGAGGAGTTTAGAGAGTCGTGTGTGCCTGCTCCGCCATCTTGGCTCCGCCCGACTTGCCCCTTAACAAAAGAACTCGAGTACATTATGAATGAAAAGTGGATAATTTTGATTATATTAAGCTAAAAATCTTTTGTACTAACAAAAGCAATGCAGACAATATTAGAAGAGAAATAATAAACGGGGTGGGGGGAGGGGAGGAGGAGGATTACATCCAAGTGTTTTGACAAAGCCTTATTTCTAAAATACAGAGAATTGACCTATATTTATACCAAGTCATTCTCCAATTGATAAAGTCAAGAGATATGAACAGACAATTTTCAGATGAAGAAATTAAAAACATTTCTAGTCATATGAAAAAATGCTCTAATTCACTATTAATCAGAGAAATGCAAATTTAAAAAAAAAAACTGAGATATCTTTACACTTCTCTCAGATTGGTTGAGATGACAGTAAAAGATAATGATGAATGTTGGAGGGGATGTGGGACATTAATACATTAGATTTGGAGTTGAAAACTGATCCAACTATGCTGAAGAACAATCTGGAATTATGCCCAAAGAGCTATAATATAGTACAGTGTCTTTACTGAACGTGTATCTCAAAGAAATCATAACAGGAAAACATCCCACATGTGCAAAAAGAATGTAGGTAGCAGCCCTTTTTGTAGTCACAAGGAACTGGTAACCAAGTAATGCTCATTAGTTGTAGAGTGGCTGAATAAGTTATGGTATATGAATACCATAGGACATTATTGTCCTCTAAGAAATGAGCAGCAGTATGTTTTCAGAGATGCCTGTAGAGACTTACATGAACTGATGCTGGGTGAAGTGATTAGAACCAGGAGAACATTGTACAAAGCAACAGCAAGATTATAAGATAATCAGTTTTGATGGATGTGACTCTTTTCAACAGCAAGGTGTTTGAGGCTAATTCCAGTAGTCTTCTGATAAAGACAGCAATACCCAGTACTCTGTGGGAACTATCAGTCACAAAACAGTATTTTCACTTTTTGTTGTAGTTTGCTTACATTTAGTTCTCTCTCTCTCTCTCTCTCTCTCTCTCTCTCTCTCTCTCTCTCTCTTTTTCCTTCTTGACTTGATTTTTCTTATGCAGCATATGCTAAGCATGGATATGCAAATGTGAGCACTTACCCTAGCTAAAAATCGCTCCTCCCTTCTCTGGTTGTTAAATATTCAGAATGAGAATTTACAACTCTGAAGTTGGTAAAATAGTAAAAATTAGGAATTTATTTGTTGTTTTGATTTCCAGACTTAAGAAAGGATAAAAAAAAATATTAACAATGCTGATTAATATTGTCATGTGTACATGTTATTTCTGAAGAGCCTATTCTGAATCATTTGCCAGCACACTACGGATCAAAGGAATGATATATTAGTATTGGAATGCTTTAGTTATCCATACATCTACAGAGAACACTTTCTACTCAAAGGAGAGCAATTGACAAAGGAAAGAAAAACCCAACATACTTTAATGAATACTTCTTCAAAAGTTGAAGGGAATAAAAAAGGAAAAGTAGATATCATTTACTTATATGAAGCAACTGTTTGCTATAATATTAATGATGAGAATATCTAGGCGGTTACAAACACTCCTAGTTTGTGATGCAAAAAATATATATAGAGAGATAGATATATAGCTAGATTTATTTAGATATACATGTAAATATATAATTTTGGCAAGATTGATATACAAGACTATTAAAATATTTATCTAATCAGTTAAGTACTTAGGATCTTGGTCCTTAGGAACTTCAGCAATTAAGTACTTAGGTAGTAGGTTAATTGGACAGTGAGTTAATCAGTTATTAGATAATTTGGTCTTTTTTTTTTTAATAATTTTTTATTCATAGAACTCATGCCAGGGTAATTCTTTACAACATTATCCCTTGCATTCACTTCTGTTCCGATTTTTCCCTTCCCTCCCTCCACCCCCTCCCCGAGATGGCAAGCAATCCTTTACATGTTGAATAGGTTACAGTATATCCTGGATACAATATACGTGTGCAGAACCAAACAGTTCTTGTTGCACAGGGCGAATTGAATTCAGAAGGTATAAATAATCTGGGAAGAAAAACAAAAATGCAAGCAGTTTATATTCATCTCCCAGTGTTCTTTCTTTGGGTGTGGCTGCTTCTGCCCATCTTTGATCAATTGAAACTGAATTAGCTCTCTTTATCGAAGAGATCCACTTCCATCAGAATACATCCTCAAACAGTATCATTGTTGAGGTATATAATGATCTCCTGGTTCTGCTCATTTCACTTAGCATCAGTTCATATAAGTCTCGCCAGTCCTCTCTGTATTCATCCTGCTGGTCATTCCTTACAGAACAATAATATTCCATAACGTTCATATACCACAATTTATTCAACCATTCTCCAATTGATGGGCATCCATTGATTTTCCAGCTTCTAGCCACTACAAACAGGGCTGCCACAAACATTTTGACACATACAGGTCCCTTTCCCTTCTTTAGTATCTCTTTGGGGTATAAGCCCAGTAGAAACATTGCTGGATCAAAGAGTATGCACAGTTTGATAACTTTTTGAGCATAGTTCCAAATTGCTCTCCAGAATGGCTGGATGTGTTCACAATTCCACCAACAATGTATCAGTGTCCCTGTTTTCCCACATCCCCTCCACCATTCCACATTATCTTTCCCTGTCACTCTAGCCAATCTGACAGATGTGTAGTGGTATCTCAGAGTTGTCTTAATTTGCATTTCCCTAATTAATAATGATTTGGAGCATATTTTCATATGTTTATAAATAGTTTCAATTTCTTCGTCTGAGAATTGTCTGTTCATATCCTTTGACCATTTATGAATTGGAGAATGGTTTGATTTCTTATAAATTAGAGTCAATTCTCTATACATTTTGGAAGTGAGGCCTTTATCAGAACCTTTGATTGTAAAAATGTTTTCCCAGTTTATTGTTTCCCTTCTAATCTTGTCTACATTTGTTTTGTTTGTACAAAAACTTTTCAATTTGATATAATCAAAATTTTCTATTTTGTGGTCAACAGTGATTTCTAGTTCTTCTTTGTTCTAAATTCTAGTTCTAAATTCCTCCCTCTTCCACAGGTCTGAGAGGTAAACTATCCTATGCTCTTCCAATTTATTTATAATCTCATTCTTTATGCCGAGGTCATGAACCCATTTTGACCTTATCTTGGTGTACAGTGTTAAGTGTGGGTCGATAATTTGATCTTTAAGTACTTAGGTATTTAGTGACATGGACATTTAATTATTTGGTTACATAGACACATTTGTGATCATATACTTAGCTATTTAGGTTATTAGTAATTATTTATCAGAGAGTAGTTAGATACTTTTAGGTGCTTAGGTAAGTAGTTATTTTGGGGAAGTATGAACTTAAAAGATCATCTGGAATGATATTTCTTACCTGTCTTCAAGCACTGATTGGATATTGCCTTAGTCAAACTGAGATCTATTAAAAACCTTAGCGTAAAATGGCCCAGGTCTCCCATTTTATCCAGAACCATCTCCATTCCTCCTATATATCATTCCATTGGACCCAGACTCAAAAAGTGAGTAACTTTTCATAGTCTTCTCTCAATTAAATTTAGTTCACTTGCCTGTCATGGCAACAGCTCCCTGTCACAGTCCCCTTGCAAAATATAGAACAAACAAATCTTCTAGGGCATTGGCACTTAAATATATAGGAATTTAAGTTTCAATTTATTTGATCAGGATTATCGACTGCTTTGAAACTGGGTGAATCTGTTTAAACTGGATTGAACCAATTTAGATTGGAATAGTTAAAAACTGTTTGACACATATTAAACCAGAAGACTTTTGAATGGGTTTGAAATGATTTATATGTCTGATCTTGTTTGAAGTTTATACCATTTTACCAACATGACTTGAACTGAACTGACATAGATGGAACCAGATTGTTCTGATCTGAAATTGTTTATTCCAGATTACATTGTCCTATAACAGTTCAAACCATTCTAAACTTGTTAGAACCACATTTAACCAATTTGACTAGGTTAAAATGAATAAAACAGGTTTGAACTGTTTAACCTTTAAAATTAATAATCGGACTTCTGGTCAAAATGGCAGAGAGGAGGCACACAGCTGTGTAAGCTCTGCATTTTCTCTCAGTATCCATTTCATTACAAACCTCTGAATTAATGCTTGACTGAAAAAAAAAACCCACAAATAGTTACCAAGAGAAGAGATCCTTGAAATTTGCCAGGAAAGGTCTGTTTTTGCTCAAGGGTAGGGACAGTTTTAGATCAGGCGCAGGCTAAGGGCAGCAGTGGCAGAGAGAGCACGGCAGGCAGCTCACAGCCAAGCAGACCAGAGTGGGGTGGGTTGTGATCTCAGTCATCTCTGCAGGGAGAGCTTTGCTACAGGATTGGATACTTTGCCCTGGCAGCAAGCCAGCAGACAAGCAGAGAAGCTAAAAAGGAAGGGGGTGAAGAATGGAATCCTGAACAGCTGGAGTCTCTCGGGACCTGGCCACCCTTCCCCCACAGTGTCTCAGCATGCTCCAGAGTCTCAGAGCACGGGCACAGCACAGTCCTGTTAGGGACTCACTGCTGCCCCTGCAGTCTGTAGAGGAAGCTCAGTAACACCACCCAGCCCAATAAAGAAAGCAGATTGCTTTTTTTTTCTTTGATTCTTCTCTGACAAAATGAGCAAAAATTTGAAAAGTACCTTAACCCTTGACAGCTTCTATACGGATAGAGAGCAGACTCTAAAACATGAGGAGACTAAAAACAGACTGTCTCCAGGTGAATCCCTAAAGAAGGAGATCATTTGTTCCTCAGCACAGATGAATCTCATAGAAGAAATTAAAAAGGCTCTCACAAGAGAGCTAGAAGAAAAATGGGAAAAGGAGAGGGAGGCTTGTCAAGAGAGTATGAAGAAGTCATCCCACTCATTTAAAGACAGAGTGGAGTGGATAAAGAAATCAAATCCTTGAAAAATAGGATTAGTGAATTGGAAACAGAAAATAGCTCTCTAAAAAATAAAATTGGCAAAATGGAAAAAAAAAATTCCATAGAACAAAAGAACTCAATTGGAAAATTAGAAAAAGATATTTAAAAAGTGACTGAAGAAAATTAGAATCGAACAAATGGAATTGAATGACTCGAGGAGACAACAAGAATCAGTCAAACAAAAACAAAAAATCAAACAATGGAAAAGAATGTGAAATACCTTCTTGGGAAAACAACAGACCTAGAAAATAGATTCAGGAAAGACAACCTGAGAATTATTGGACTCCCAGAAAAATATGATGAAAAAAAGAGCCTGGACATTATTTTCCAGGAAATTATCAAAGAGAACTACCCAAAGTCATAGAAACAGAGGGTAAAATAGACATTGAAAGAATTCATCACTCACCTACTGAAAGGGATCCTAAAATCAAAATGCCAAGATATATAGTGGCCAAATGCCAGAACCCTCAGACAAAGGAAAAAATACTGCAAGCAGCTAGAAAAACCCAATTCAAATATAGAGGAACCACAATAAGGATCAAATAGAATCTAGCAGCATCCACATTAAAAGATCGAAGGGCCTGGAATATGGTATTCTGAAAGGCTAAGGAACTCGGTATGCAACCAAAAATAACTTACCCAGCCAGAATGAGCATCTTTTTCCAGGAAAGAAGATGATCATTCAACAAAATAAGCAAATTTCACCTGTTTTTGATGAAAAAAAACAGAAATTAACAAAAAGGTTTGATCTATAAACATAGAACTCAAGAGAAACCTAAAAAGGTAAAAAGAGATCTTAGGAACTATATTTCTACTATAAAGGTGTATAAAGAATACATGTATACCTTGTACTAGAAACTAGAGGTGGAAAAGAATTGTACCAGAAAAAGGGTAAAGTGGGGGTACTACATCTCACAAAGAGGCAAAGGAAACCTATTATACCTGAGAGAAAGAATGGATAAGGATGATTATAGTGGGTATATTACTGCCATCAGAATTGGCTTTAAGAGAAAAATTTTAGATATATTCAATTTATGGTGAAACTTCTCCCAACTCATTGTAAAGTGGAAAGGGAAAAGGGAAAAGGGAAGGAATAAGCTAAGCAGAAGGGAATACAGAAACTGTGAAGGAAAGGAGTAAGATAGGGGGAGGAATTCTTGGTGGGGGGAGGGATATTAAAAAGGGAGGGCTGTGAGAAGCAAGCGGTGCTCACAAGCTTAATACCGGGAAGGGGGGAAAGGGAGAAAGAAGGGAGAAAAGCATAAACAGGGGTTAACAAGATGGCAAATAACACAGAATTGGTCATTTTAACCATAAATGTGAACGGGGTAAACTCTCCCATAAAGAGGAAGCGGTTAGCAGAATGAATTAAAAGCCAGAATCCAACAATATGTTGTTTACAGGAAACACGCCTGAAGCAGGGAGATACATGCAGAGTAAAGGTAAAAGGTTGGAGCAAAATTTACTATGCTTCAGGTGAAGTCAAAAAATCAGGGGTAGCCATCCTGATCTCAGATCAAGCAAAAGCAAAAACTGATCTAATTAAAAGAGATAAGGAAGGGCACTATATCTTTCTAAAGGGTAGCATAGATAATGAAGCAATATCAATATTAAACATATATGCACCAAGTGGTGTAGCATCTAAATTCTTAAAAGAGAAATTAAGAGAGCTGCAAGAAGAAATAGACAGCAAAACTATAATAGTGGGAGATATCAACCTTGCACTCTCAGAATTAGATAAATCAAACCACAAAATAAATAAGAAAGAAGTGAAAGAGGTAAATAGAATACTAGAAAAGTTAGATATGATAGCTCTCTGGAGAAAATGAAATGGAGACAGAAAGAAGTACACTTTCTTTTCAGCAGTTCATGGAACCTATACCAAAATTGACCATATATTAGGACATAAAAACCTCAAACTCAAATGCAGTAAGGCAGAAATAGTAAATGCATCCTTTTCAGACCATGATGCAATGAAAATTACATTCAACAAAAAGCCAAGGGAAAGTAGACCAAAAAATAATTCGAAACTAAATAATCTCATATTAAAGAATGATTGGGTGAAACAGTAAATCATAGACATAATTAATAACTTCACCCAAGAAAATGACAATAATGAGACATCATAGCAAAATGTATGGGACGCAGCCAAAGTGGTAATAAGGGAAAATTTCATATTTCTAGAAGCCTACCTGCATAAAATAGAGAAAGAGAAGGTCAATGAATTGGACTTGCAACTAAAAATGCTTTAGAAAAGGAACAAATTAAAAACCCCCAGTCAAACACTAAAATTGAAATTCTAAAAATAAAAGGAGAGATCAATAAAATTGAAAGTAAAAAAAAAAAACTATTGAATTAATTAATAAAACTAAGAGTTGGTTCTATGAAAAAACCAACAAAATAGACAACTCTTTAGTAAATCTGATTTTAAAAAAGGAAAGAGGAAAATCAAATTGTTAGTCTTAAAAATGAAAAGGGAGAACTCGTCACTAACGAAGAGGAAATTAGAGCAATAATTAGGAGTTACTTTGCCCAACTTTATGCAAATAAATTTGACAACTTAAATGAAATGGAAGAATACCTTCAAAAATATAGCTTGCCCAAACTAACAAAGGAAGAAGTAAATATCCTAAACAGTCCCATCTCAGAAAAAGAAATAGAACGAGCTATTAACCAACTCCCTAAGAAAAAAATCCACAGGACCAGATGGATTTACATGTGAATTCTACCAAACATTTAAAGAACAATTAACTCCAATGCTATATAAACTATTTGAAAAGAAAAAATAGGGATTGAAGGAGTCCTACAAACTCCTTTTATGACACAGACATGGCACTGATACCTAAACCAGGTAGGCTGAAAACAGAGAAAGAAAATTATAGACCAATCTCCCTAATGAATATTGATGCTAAAATCTTAAATAAAATATTAGCAAAAAGATTACAGAAAATCATGAGCAGGATAATACACCAAGTTGGATTTATACCAAGAATGCAGGGGTGGTTCAATATTAAGAAAATTGTTAGCATAATTGACTATATCAGTAACCAAACTAAGAAAAACCATATGATCATCTCAATAGATGCAGAAAAAGCATTTGATAAAATTCAACATCCATTCCTAATAAAAACACTTGAGAGTATAGGAATGAATGGACTTCTCCTTAAAATTATCAGGAGCATATGTTTAAAACCATCAGTAAGCATCATATGCAATGGGGAAAAACTGGAATCTTTCCTAGTGAGATCTGGAGTGAAGCAAGGTTGCCCACTATCACCATTATTATTTAATATTGTATTAGAAACACTAGCCTCGGCAATAAGAGTCAAGAAAGAGATTAAAGGAATTAGAGTAGACAATGAGGAAACCAAACTATCACTCTTTGCAGATGATATGATGGTATACCTAGAGAACCCCAGAGATTCTACTAAAAAGCTATTAGAAATAATTCATAACTTTAGCACTGTAGTAGGATACAAAATAAATTCCCATAAATCCTCAGCATTTTTACATATCACCAACAAAATCCAACAGCAAGAGATACAAAGAGAAATTCCATTCAAAATAACTGTTGACAGCATAAAATATTTGGGAATTTATCTACCAATGGAAAGTCAAGAATTATATGAGCAAAATTATAAAAAACTTTCCACACAAATAAAGTCAGACTATATTAAAGATGACAATACTCCCTAAACCAATCTATTTATTTAGTGTTATACCAATCAGACTTCCAAGAAAATATTTTAATGATCTAGGAAAAAATAACAACAAAATTCATATGGAACAATAAAAGGTCAAGAATCTCAAGGGAATTAATGAAAAAAAAAAATCAAATGAAGGTGGCCTAGCTGTACCTGATCTAAAACTATATTATAAAGCAGCAGTCACCAAAACCATTTGCTATTGGCTAAGAAATAGATTAGTTGATCAGTGGAATAGGTTAGGTTTACAAGACAGAATAGTCAACTATAGCAATCTAGTGTTTGACAAACCCAAAGATCCTAACTTTGGGGGTAAGATTCATTATTTGATAAAAACAGCTGGGATAAATGAAAATAAGTATGGCAGAAATTAGGCATGGACCCACATTTAACACCATATACCAAGATAAGATCAAAATGGGTCCATGACCTAGGCATAAAGAACAAGATTATAAATAAATTAGAGGAACATAGGATAGTTTATCTCTCAGACTTGTGGAGGAGAAAGAAATTTGTGACCAAAGATGAACTAGAGACCATTACTGATCACAAAATAGAAAATTTTGATTACTTCAAATTAAAAAGCCTTTGTACAAACAAAACTAATGCAAACAAGATTAGAAGGGAAGCAACAAACTGGGAAAACATCTTCACAGTTAAAGGTTCTGATAAAGGCCTCATTTCTAAAATATATAGAGAATTGACTCAAATTTATAAGAAATCAAGCCATTCTTCAATTGATAAATGGTCAAAGAATATGAACAGACATTTTTCAGATGATGAAATTGAAACTATTACCACTCATATGAAAGAGTGTTCCAAATCACTATTGATCAGAGAAATGCAAATTAAGACAACTCTGAGATACCACTACACACTTATCAGATTGGCTAAGATGACAGGAAAAAATAATGATGAATGTTGGAGGGGATGCGGGAAAACTGGGACACTGATGCATTGTTCGTGGAGTTGTGAATGAATCCAACCATTCTGGAGAGCAATCTGGAATTATGCCCCAAAAGTTATCAAACTGTGCATACCCTTTGATCCAGCAGTGTTACTTCTGGGCTTATATCCCAAAGAAATGCTAAAGAAGGGAAAGGGACCTATATGTGCCAAAATGTTTGTGGCAGCCCTGTTTGTAGTGGCTAGAAACTGGAAATTGAATGTATGCCCATCAATTGGAGAACGGTTGGGTAAATTGTGGTATATGGATGTTATGGAATATTATTGTTCTGTAAGAAATGACCAGCAGAATGAATAAAGAGAGGCTTGGAGAGACTTACATGAACTGATGCTAACTTAAATGAGCAGAACCAGGAGATCATTATATACTTCAATAGCGATATTGTATGAAGATGTATTCTGATGGAAGTGGATTTCTTTGACAAAGAGACCTAACTCAGTTTCAATTGATCAATGATGGACAGAAGCAGCTACACCCAAAGAAAGAACACTGGGAAATGAATATAAACTATTTGCATTTTTGTTTTTCTTCCTGGGTTATTTTTACCTTCTGAATCCAATTCTCCCTATGCAACAAGAGAACTGTTAGGTTCTGCATGCATATATTGTATCTAGGATATACTGCAACATATTTAACATATATAGGACTGCTTGCCATCTAGGGGAGGGGGTGGAGGGATGGAGAGTTAAAATCATAACAGAAGTGAGTGCAAGGGATAATGTTGTAAAAAATTACCCTGGCATGGGTTCTGTCAATAAAAAGTTATTATAAAATAATAAAAAAAAAGAAAATTAATAATCAAAAAGTCATGGAGTTTTTGAAAGTACTGTTAAACTCTAAAAATACAAAAGAACACACATAAGTTATCACAACCATTGTTAACCCTAAAAAATAAAATAAATAAATAAAACAAAGAGATAACAAGTTGAAGTAAGCAGTAAATCACCATAACTGCCCCATATTGACTTCCAAACAACCATAAAATAGTGTCCCCAAACAAATCCAGAATAGCAGAATCAGCAAAAAAGATGTGGGTAAATTGTTTTAGTCCAATAAACTTGGAAGATTTACAAGAAAAATTTGTTTTACTTGGAAAAAGGAGGAATACAGTCCAGGAGAGGAAGTATCACCACAATTTATGCAGCAAATAACTTAGTAAATCAGCAGGAGATCCTGAGGCTTAGTACTAGAACTAGAAAATGCCAATACCAGTACCCCCAGGTGCCTCAACACAACCAAGAGAAACAATAGACTACAACTCCAAGAATCATAATGTGGTTCAGCTTAGCCCTGGGCATCCTCCAGGGGCCAGACCTCCATATGCTTCAAGGAAACCCTGAGAAAATGCAGAAACACCTTACAGACCTCAGCATATTCTAGACACAATGACTAGGAGCCCAGATCAGCACTAGTAAAGACTTCTAATAGTGCCAGCCATTTTCCCCACTGCATCCCCACAGTGCAACACAGGACTCCCTTTGGTCCTCAGAGTAACATCAGTGCAGCATCAGGACTGGCAGTCCCGGACAAAAGAAACATGAGACAGTGTTTCATCCATCTTGGAAGTAGAACTCAAATTTAAAAGAATGTAAAGAGACAAAAAAGAGTGAAAAACAACAAAATGAAAATCTGACCAGCAAGTTATTGTGGTGATAGGAAACAACATGATACAAATTCAGAAAAGGACAACAATATGAAAGCACCTATAGGGAAAACCCCAAAGAAAAATGAAAATTTAGCTAGGTCAGAAAAAATTAATGGATGAGTTCAAAAAGAAATTTAAATGTCATTTAAGAGAGATAGAAGAAAAATTGGGGAAAAGGAATGAGAATAATACAAAAGAATTATGAAAAAAAAGAGTGAATAGCTTCAAAAAAGAAAACAAATGTTTTAAAAGTAGAATTCACCATATGAAAAAGGAAGTATAAATGCTACCTGGAGAAAACAACATCTTAAAAGTTAGAATTGGAGAAGCGGAAGCAAATGACTTTAAGAGACATTAAAAATCAATCAATTTCAAAAAAATTGAAAAAAATGGAAGAAAATATAAGATATATTACTGGAAAAACAACTGATCTAGAAAATAAATCCAGGAAAGATAATGTTCAACTCATTGGACTACATGAAAACTATCATCAAAAAGATCATATCTTTCAAGAAATTATCAAGAAAAAGTTCTCTGATCTCCTGAAGTCAGAGGTCCAAATAGATATTGAAAGAAAAGACAGACCAATCATCTTTTGGAAGAGATCCTAACATATAAACGCAAATGAAAATGATAGCCAAAGTTTTGAACTATTGGTTCAAAGAAAAAATACAACAAGTGATCAGGAAAAAAAAAAAACAACAATAATTCAAATATCAGAATGTCATAATCAGGATTCCATGTGACTTAGCAACTGCAACATTAAATCATCAGAGGACATGCAACATGATACTCTGGAAAGCAAAGGAATTAGAGCTGCAACCAAGAATACCTTAAGCATAATACTCAAAGGGAAATAATGGTCATTCAATGAAATAGAAAGATTACAAGAAAAGGAATAAGAAGAAGATTAGAATTGAATAAAAATTTATCTTGAATATCAAGACTAAGAGAAGTCTAAAAAGGTAAAGGGAGAAAAGAAAACACGGAATGTAATGGTATTGAATTGTTTACATCCTTATATGTGAAGAGGACTTTTGAAAATAATTGAAAACCATGCAATTAATAATGTGGCTAGAAGAGATATATAATGATTTTGAGAGAATAATAAAAATAATGAATAAGAAAGAAGAATTCTGAGTGCACAATGAAAAAAGAGGTAGAATGGGGTAAATTATTTCACATGAAAAAGCATATAAGACATTACAGTAGAGAAGAATGGAAAGCTGATTATTTGCATTGCTTGAACCTTATTCTCATTAGTATAGGCTCAACAATAATAATGAGAAATAATATAGAAATCTACCTTAACAACGTGAAAGTAATAATAAAGGAAATTAAGTAAAAGGGTTTGAGGAGAGAGACTAATAAAAGAGAGCCCATGTGGAGGAGGAGAAACAAATCACAGTTGAGGAGGGGAGGAGTGAAAGTAAAGAAAATAAACAGGATAGAGGTAAACATACAGCTAGTAATTACGACTGTGAATGTGAATGAGATGAACTTTTCTTTCAAAAAAAGAAATAGGGGGCAGCTAGGTGGCACAGTAGATAGAGTACAAGCCCTGAAGTCAGAAGCACCTGAGTTCAAATCTAGTCTCAGACACTTAACACTTCCCAGCTATGTGATCCTGGGCAAGTCATTTAACCCCAATTACCTCAGCAAACAACAACAATAATAATAAGTAGATAAAAATTTAAAAATCAATCGCAAAGTGATCAAAAACAAAGTCCTACAATGTGTCGTTTAAAGGACACATAGTTGAAACACAAACACAAAATAAAGGTAAGGGTCTGGAACAGAATAAAAACAAAGCAAGAGTCCTAATTCTGATCTCAGACTTGTAAAAGTTTGCTTGTAAAAAAGGTTGCCTGTAAAAACAAAACAAACAAACAAACAAACAAACAAAAAAAAAAAATAGATCTAATGAAAAGAGATAAGAAACCATATCTTCTTAAAAGATACCATAGACAATGGAGTAATATAATTACTAAATATATATGCATCAAGTGGTATAGCATCTGCATTCTTAAAGGTGAAATTAAGTGAGTTACAGGGTTATGACCAACAAGAGATGGACAGCATTATAAATTACAAAATAGCTAATTTTGATTATATTAAATTAAAACATTTTTGTAGAAACAAACCAACATAACCAAGATTAGAAGGAAAATAGAAAAATGAGAAACAATCTTTATAGCAAATGTTTTTTACAAAGACCTCATTTCTCAAATATATAAGCAATTGAGTCAAATTTATAAGAACATAAGTCATTTCCCAATTGAAAAATGGTCAAGGGATATGAATAGGCAGTTTTCAGATAAGTAAATCAAAGTTATCTATTGGAATATTATTATGCAATAAGAAATATTGAACAGGCAGATTAAAAAAAAAAAAAAAACCTGGAAAGATTTATGTATTGATGCAAAGTGAAATGAGTGGAAGCAGGAAACTATTATATACTATATGAGCAGTACTGTTTGATAATCAACTATAAATGACTTACCTCTTCTCATCAACACAATGATCCAAGATAAGTTCAAAGAACCTATGAAGGAAAATACTATATACACCCAGATAAAGAATTGATGAACTCTGAATGCAGAGTGAAGCATACTTTTAAATAATTTGTTCTTTTTTGGTGCTTTACTCCCCTTTATCAGTTTCTTCTTTTACAACTGTGACTAAAATGGAAATACATTTTACATCACATCACATGTATAATCTTTATCAAATTGCCTAACATTTTAGATATAGGGGAAAGGAGGGAAAGAGGAAGAAAAATTTGGTACTCAAAATGTTTTAAATATGAATGTTAGAAATTGTCTTCCAATGTAATGGAGTGGGGAGGGGAATAAAATGATAATAAAAAAAGTACTCCCAAAGGCAAATCAACAAAAACCAAAGAGATAACAGTGGTCATAAGCAAAAATGTTTTCTGTATTTTGTTGGAGGAGGGAAACTAGACATATGTCCAGGACCTCCTTTAGGAGGAGAACTGCTTCAAACTCTGATACATATAGCAGTATCTACACAGTGAGCTATAGCCCTGACAATGAGAGATGACAGCAACAATGAGACAAGTTTGATTCATAGGAATATTTTATGAACAGAACAAGGGTATTGCAGATGCTTCCTCAAGCTCACAAATCGATTGGTGCAGGTATGAAACACTTCTGGGATTTTGCTGTAGCTAAATTCAACTGGAAGGTAAGTACAACATATTGTTATATCAAGCTCCAGGCACAGTTCTTTTGCTGGGCCTTAGCTCTGGAAAAGAGAGTGTCTCATAATAATAATAATAATAATAATAATAATAATAATAATAATAATAATAATGGGAGTAAAAAAAGAGGGATTTTGAGGACTCTGACAGAAATGATTTAAAATTGGGGTTTTTACTGTATCAAATCCAGGTACTTAAGTATATGAGTAATTAGTTTATCATGTGCTTGAGTAATTGGATAAGTAAGTAACTGGACACAGAATATGTATGTTAGAGCCTAAGCAAGGAGCACAAAACCAAAACAGGATAAATAGGGCCTCAGGCCCTAGAATGGCATCCTGGTATGAGTTCCACAGCTCCTTTCCAGGCACAGGTTCCTAGAGATAAGGAAGTTTGTACTGAGCATGAAAGCATGAACCTCAATGGTCATGTTTATCCTTATGATTGGAAAGTGCTTGTTGCCAGGGGCTAATTAACATTTGCATATATATATATATATATATATATATATATGTATGTATGTATGTGTAAGGGACCTGGGGGCAGAGTCAAGATGTAATCCAGACAATAAACTACTAATGAACAAGGTGGTCCAGTTGCTCTGTTGGGGTATCCCATGCTGCTCAGGACTAGAGATGTCCAAAGACCTGGGAAAGGTAAGTTGGCTGCCAGTTGCCCCTAGAAGAAAACATGTAGGCAATTAATCATTAAGTATCTACTACCTATCTAGGTATGTTTCATCTTTATTGAAAAGGTTTGAAACTTGTTCTGAATATGTTTAAGTTGATTTGGACTAATTTGAACTGGATTGAGTCATTTATATTGGTTTGAATGGAAATTAATCAATTGGATTGTTTTGAACTGGACCAAGCTGGTTTAAACTGGATTAAACTGGTTTCAAATGGATGGAGTAAATTTCATTTAAAATGGTTTGAATTGTATTGAATAATTATATATTTAAACACTCAATTAAATACTTAAGAAGTACCTGCTACTTATATACTTAATCACTTACAAATTTAAAGTATTTAGATAAATAGGTATATATGTAATTAGGCAATTAAGTAGTTAGGAACATAGAAACCTATGCACTTAGTACTTGGTAACATAAGTACTTAGTGACAGAGATATTTAGATAATTAGATACTTGGGAAATCATTTAATTAGATTCATTTTCTTAAGTTCTTATGTTTAATAATACTTAAAGATTGTGTGTGTGTGTGTGGGGGGGCATTTAAAGAAGCATGTACTTAGATCAGTAAGAAGATAATTGAGTACCTCTGAAAATTGACACTTGAGCACTTAGGCAATTAGGTACTTAGGGACCAAGACATTTAAGTACATATAGGTACATATTGAATAGCTTCATCATCAATATGAAACTACCCTTATAATTTTATTTTGATAAAGATATTAAATCTGTCATGAAAATGCTGTGTGGACACATTTATCTATGCAGTATACCTAGATTTAGCATTACATATATTATCTCAGAGTACTGCTGCACACAACTAATGCTGGAGTAGTAATTGTGAATCTTAGAAGCTGGGGTGCTTATTATATTCCTTTCAATGCTCTATTCTTGCAATCATGAATTTGTCTTAGTTTTGAGGAGGTTTATTCCCTAAAAGAGAAGTTTAAGTAAACCACCCTTAGAATTAGGGATACCAAGGATCAAATTCCACCTCTGTTGATGTCAGTAATCTCTCAGGGCCCAGTGCAATTTTCTAAGTCTGTAATTGGTAGAGAAGGTGCTGACCTACATTAGTAGAAGGAATTTTCTCATCTGTCAGTTCCTTATATCAATGAAATATTGTTCTAGTACTTACTTCTATATATTTTAATGAAGTTTTCATCATATTTACAAATGCCACAAAGAAAGGACTTGTGTAGCTACCAAAGATTGGTCTGGAAGATTATTTGCCAAATGATCTTTATAACTGAAAAAAGATAGGGAGAAGGAGAAAATTGACTAAGAATATTCACTTAAACTAGAAATTTTCCATATTGGATAAGAAAGTCAAGACCCAAAATAATCTTAACAATGTAATAGGTTGAATAAAATATCATCTCTAATAGTAATAAATATAAAGTCTTATGTTTGGGCCCCCAAAAATGTACTTTAAAATTATCAGACAGAGGTGTAGTTAAAAAGAAAACTTTTCTTAAAAAAAAACAAAATCAATAAAAATTGTCTTTAGTGAATTTAAATTCATTATGAATCAATACTGTCTATTTTATCCCAAAGAGCTAATACAATTTTGTCCTGTCTTAAGAAAAGAAATACCCCATACACAAGGAGTCTATAGCTTCATTGATTGAGGACTGAGAGGGACCTTAAAGATCATACAGTTGAAATCCCTGATTTCATAGATGAGGAAACTGAGACCCATATTATTTTTGTGATTTGTGCATACATGTGTGTGTGTGTGTGTGTGTGTGTGTGTGTGTGTGTGTGTGTAAATAAATGGCAGAGGCAAAATTTTAGTTGAGGTACTTCAGTTCATGCTTTTTTTTAAATTTTACTATCTGCTGTCAGATAGTATCTAGCATATAATATTCAATAAAGGTCATTTCATTTAAGGAAAGTCATTAATAAGCTAAAAAAATTTAGAGAATGATATCTAGAATGGTGAACAACTATAAAATCTATTTCATTAAAAGTACTAATGAAAAGATTGAGGCATTTTAATCCAGGTAAAGAATAAATCAGGAGAAATAGAATCAGGGTGTCCATATATTTGAAGGGTAGCAATATGAAGAGGAATTATACTTTTTTCATATTGACTTGACAAAAGAATTCTGAAAAATGATGAGGAGGTACAAAGAGGTGAATTTAGACTTGATTTTTGGGGGGAAGGAGGAGAGCACTACAAATCTTTCTTACAATTAGAACTATTAAAAAAGTGACAAAGATCGGCTAAAGAGAGAATAGATGTCCACATTGGATATCTTCAAACAGAACTTGAATGACTGCTTGTCAAGTATGTTATTATAAGGATTCCTTTTCTAAGATGGATTGGAATAAATGCTGACTTTCCAATATTAAATTTCTGTGATTTTGTTTTAGATTTATTCTTACTTTTTTGTATACCTATATAGCATGCTTTGTCATGTCTATTTAATAGATTTGTTATTATAAGAGAAGCACCGGTATGTAAATTATGAAATTTATAGTAATCTTGAATATTTGATAAATTACCCTTGCTCTCTCTAAAAAGTCTGAAAAGCTGGTGACAGGAGGCAGAGGTCTTATGCCAGGGGCTATTTAATTATGAGCCAACATCATAGGCACACATTGTGGTCACAAAAAGGAATGATTCTTCACTCAAATAAAGAAGGTTTACATTGTTGGTTCCTCAAGGTCAGGGATTATTAACTCAGTCTAGGTATTTGAAAAATATTCTTTGATGTCTTTTTGGACGATGATATAGGTGTCCTTAATTTCCTGCCACACATGTCAAGGACCACAAAGATTCATTTCCATCTTACTGGATACACTGTTTTGTTTCACATTATATACTCTTCTATATACCCTGGAAATGTAATTTATAGACACAAAGCCTGATTTTATAATATATCAAATATTTTATCTTTTCTCTTTTTTTTCTGAGAGTGTCCAAATTGAGTGTCTATGTTGATCACATTTGCTGCATGAGTGCCCTTTGCAAAGCTGGATTGGGAGAGATGCAAAATATATGGGTGATTAAATATTGGGAATTCTCAGCTGGGGAATATGCTATAAAATTGTTAGTGGTAGAATGACATAGCAAGCTTATGATATTCTTTTGTTGGCATGCAAATTTTCTATGAAATTATCATCATGTATAGTTTTTATTCTCTCAAATTTGTAAATATCCTTACAAAATTAAGCACCTTTATGTGCAATATCTTCTATGGCCAAAATATCAAAAGAATCATGAATAGATCCAAATAAATGAAATTACTATTACTCAGAAGCAATGGAATGATGCTTATTGGGTATGATCAATTGCAATCCATTGTGAAATAGGAAGTACAAATGCAAAGTAGAGTAAAAAATCAAGTCACACATTAATAGCAAGGAATAACCAATGCAAACTTTTTTTTTTTGTTTTTCCACTGTTATTATGATAATGTTAAAAAAAATAAAAACAAGTTCTTCACAGTTTGGGTAAATTCTGGTTGGTTCCTTTAAGGGTTGACATGAACAAAAGTCATATGGAAGAAGCCAGAAAAAAAATAGATTGCTTTCTACATCCCTACATCCAACAGGAAATGGACATAGCAATTAGATCATAGACAAAATGATAAACTATTACACTTGGGACAGTATTTAACAGAAATAAAGTATTATTGAATAGTAATGAAAATGTTTAGAAGATATGAAACAACATTCCAGATTCTTTAACTCTCATGATAAATTGAACTGGTTTTAAGATTTCTTTAATTCACTCAGTATTTCTATATTGCATTAGGGTTTGATTCTTGGTGAAGTGTACTGCCTCAGTGGGGATGGGTCATCTTGGGTCTGAGGTAGCTAGGTATTGTACTGGATAGAGTGTTAGATTTGAAGTCAGGAAGACATACTCCTCAGTTCAAATCTAATCTTATTCACCTACAACTTGTGTGAATATAGACGAGTCATTTAATTATGTTGTTTCAGTTTCCTTATTTGTAAAAATAATCTAGAGAAAGATATCAATCCAGTATCTTTATTAGAAAAACCTCAAATGGAATCCTAAGGGGTTACACAAGACCAAAAAAAGATTCAACATCAACAATAACAACACTTAGAGTCTTAAGTATACCTTGAAGCTAAGCAAGGAAAAAAACTTATCGGGACCCCTTAGAGTAGTTTCATCCGCCGATACACTCACCACCTTGTCTGGCAGTATATGATGATTCTATGGGTGAGTCTGTGCAATTTACATAC
The DNA here is from genome assembly GCF_016432865.1 of Antechinus flavipes. Lineage (NCBI taxonomy): Eukaryota > Metazoa > Chordata > Mammalia > Dasyuromorphia > Dasyuridae > Antechinus > Antechinus flavipes. The sequence goes on from NC_067398.1 coordinate 442,564,283, forward strand.
CTGCAGACTGGTTTATTCGTTGATCATCAGGGTTTTTGAGCATAAATGACTGTCTTATACCACACACTGAAACTTTGATTTTGCACTTGTTTTTCTATTTTATTTGTCTCTTTGCAAAACTTTTTTTGAGAAATTATAATAAGGTAGGTATCTAAGAAGGCATTGAATCTATATGTTAAAAATTATTTGTATTTTTAAGAAATTACTACTTTTCTTTTATTTGTTTTTGTATTCACATGAGGCTTTTCTTCCAGGGAACTAATGTTTTCATTAAAGTTAAGAAGTTTGATAAAAGTATTATTTTCCCTCATTTTACAGGTACCTTATTGAGTTATTTTCCTGAATGCTTTCTTTACACAAGGCCAAAGAAAACCACAAATGACTATTTCAATTCTGACTTTCAGAAATCATCCTTTTGTTTAAAAATCCACTGGAATCAACCATTTTGTGGTTCTAAACATTTCAACTACCAAAGCAATCATTTTTCCATGTTGCTTTACATGAAAATAAACAAGCAAACCATTAACATTAATATAAGAGATGGAAGAGGAATAGAGATTTGAAGATTTTTAAAAACCAAATCAATCAGCATTCATGGTCTATGTCTACCTCTTTATCCTGATACCATTTAAGTTGTGAGCTTCTTTCAGAACAAGCTTTTATTTCATTACTGTGTAAATGGGTCCAAATGTTCTGATAATGGGCCTGTTCAGTAAGTCCAAGTGAAAATAAATAATAATCGAACATTTGTTATTTAATCAGGGACCTTCTGGCCACATAGGCCTTTGCTCACAACTCAGTTTCTTTTCCATTTTAACAAGTGAATGAAAATTCTCACAGATCATATTTCTCACTGACTTGTTTGATAGCAACATCAAGTTTCTTAAGAGATAGAAGGCAACAGTAGCCTGAATTAGAGGGTGAAGTGAAGAATAATATCCATTCATTCCCAATGTGTGCATGGTGTATTCAAAGATTACTACTTTCTCATTAAGAATATGTTCAATTATGCTGTAGATAGAATTCCATTTGGTTTAATGAGCAGTTGAAATGGATGGAATTGGATTTACACAAGAATCCCATGAGCATTAATAGAGTGATTAAAGTGGGTGGGAAAAAAGTCCTTTCTTTCTTTATTTCAAGAACCAACCTGGAAGTATCTTTCTTGTTATAATCTAAGAAATACATAATGGTTTAAGAATTTTTAACAAAACAGAAAATGCCAATTACATTGCATTTTTTCCTTCAAGAATTAAGATATTGGAGGGGACAATAACTTTCTAACTAATTCTCATTTTAAAAATATGCACTTTTCAGCTGCCATTGACACAAAGGAAAGTGAAGTCGGTTAATTAACATGAAAATACAGAGGTTTCTCTTTTGTTCAAATGGGGTAGGCACATCCTTTAGGAAGGAAGTTAGATTTGGAAAACTACCTTGGCTAAGGCAAAAAAAAAAATTACCTCACAAAGCTGAAGGGAAGGAAAAATATTTAAAATAAACTCTAGGAAGAGAAGTGATTTGCCCAGGGACAAATAGTTTGTTTGTTTGGTATTTGGTACTCAATCAATAAACATTTATTAAGGACTCACTATGTGTCCATCACAGAGAAAAGTCCTGGAAATTCTAAGAAAGGTTAAAATGGCCTCTTCTCTCAAGAAGCTAATCTTCTAATGGAAGAAATCACAAAGAATGAACTGTGCACAAACAACCTATCTACAGAAAAAAAAAAAAAAAATGAAATAATCAACGGAGAGAAGGCATCAGAATTAAGAGGGTTGTGGAAGACTCCTTGTAGAAAAAAGTCTTTATCTAAAACTAAACTGGGGATTCCAGGAGGCAGAGATAAGAAAGTAAGACATCCCAGGAATGATGTAAGACCAGTGAAAAATGACGAGAGGTAGGAGATGTAGTATCTTGTTTGATAAATGGCAAGACCAATGTTACTGTATGGCAGACTACTAGGAAGATATGCAGGGTGTGGGTTATGGTTTTTATTTTATTATTATTATTATTATTATTATTTCATTCTAGGTGAGAGAAGGAACCATTGGTGTTTATTGAATAGAGGTGAGATGTGGTCACAATTGTACTTTAAGATTATTTTGACATCTAATAGAGAATGGATGGAATAGAATAGGAAGAGACTAGCTAGACTTTGTCAGGTTGTTCTCACTGCATAGCCAGTACACTACCAACAACAATACTGCTTCTCTATTTTATCTTGTAAGAGTAAGAGTACTAGGAGTAGTTGTAGGAGTACTGTTACTGGTAGTAGTACTAGGACTGGTACTAGTAGTAGTACCAACACTATGAGTGGTATAAGTAGTGGCAGTGGTAGTGGTAATAGTACTAGTGGAAGTAGTAGCAATGGTAGTGGAGGTAGTGGTAGTGGTGGTAGTACTAGAAGAATGAGAAGGTAGAGGTGGAAGAGTAGTAATAATAAAAATAATATCACTATTAGTAACAACTCACATTTGAGATATATTATATAAATTATCTCATCTAATTTTCATAATAATGATATGAAGCATATTCTTTAATTAGTATCATCTCCATTTCATTTCAAGTAATGTGAGGGTCAGTGATCTTTGATGGTTTATTCAAACTCTCATGGTTTATAGATTTAGGAGTGAGAATTTAGAGCCAGTAATTTAGTCTAGGTGTCCTGACACCAAATGTGCTCTATAAAAGAAATACAAAACCTTCATTCCCTTACATATTTGGTGATCATTTCCAAAATCCTCTTTCAATGTCTACCTACATATGAATATACATCTAGTAAATTTAAGATATTGTCTGTGTGCTAGCATTTTTTAAAATGTCCAGAATAAAGAACATTGAGAAAAATCACTAGAGTGGGACAATGATGGATAGTTCTATCAACGTACTTAGTACTTTACCTATTTGGTGGATAAACCTTGAATGTAGGTCCCAGAATAAACATTATGACTAATGTCTTCTTTAAAATGCAGCTTCCAATTTGATGGAATATTGCTTTTTTTGAAGTTGAGTGAAGCATTGGTTTATAGATAGAAGCTTTTAAAAATATTTATTTCTGGGAAACTACCAGTAAAAAGGAGATAGGAAAATGTGCTTTACCAAAGAGAATCTGTTCAAGCTTTCTGGTGTCTGAGTTTTCAATTCAGTTACAGCCTGTTAATTTTAAAGTGTGTTTACATTTTTTGGAAAATAAAACTTCCTGTTTCTAAGGGGACCAAAAAAAACATATCTTAAAAGAGCCTCTAGTAAGAGTTGGAGACCACTTTACTCCTATAAATTAACAACTGGATAGATTAATATAAATGAATTAAAAGAACACTTACAGCATCTTCTTTTTAAATAAACAAAGGTTTATTTTAATAAACATTATTGGAAGAAATGCTTGATGGAGTGTAATCTCATTTTGAATTATCTGAATAATATTTCATCACTCAAGACATTTCCTCAAACCCAAAGCAAATTGATCTCATTCTCTTTTTGTTAACATCTTTTATCCTAGAGAAAACAGCAAGTATTGTTTCAAAATCATTTGGTATCGATTCTTTCAAAGTGAAATACTGATGGGACAAGTGGGAGAACATTGTTCTTGTAAAATGTAAACTCCATCTGTAAGATAATTTAAGAATATGTCTACATGACCAATCAGTATGATTGAACTGAGTAAAACACAGAAACCCCATGTGACTGAATTTGTTTTTTTTTTTTGATCATTAATTTACATGATACCAAATAATCAATTTGATTAATTTCATTTTTCTCTATTAGTTCCTTTTTTATCACATACACACAGACCAAATGAATCATTTCCCAGTGTAGTAGTGGGAATAATATGAATGATATGTTGGGAGTTCTGAAAAAAATCTTATAGCAAAAAAAAAAAAAATAGGTTGCAAAAATGTATAAAATATATTTTGCATATTATATCCTCTTCACAAATATTTTAAGTGTGATCATGGAATTTTATACTCTGATAAGTTAATTGCTATAATAGGAAAGAATACCAAGGAGCATCAAGGAAGCAAGATGTAAAACAAACAAACAAACAAACTCTTGGAATGTCATAGCCATGAACCAAGAACATGTTCTACTCAATCTGCATTTGGAAAAATTGACATCTATTCTTTTAGGTATGACAGGAATACCTATTCTGTTTACCCATATTATTTGGTGTCTCTCATACACCCTCCCAATGGAATAATGAACATAGTTCCAGATATGATCAGAATAACCTCTATTCAAATCCTGCCTCTTCACATTTATTAATGATATTGTTATGGATTGCTATAGTATATAGCCATGTATAAGTAAATGAGGATGACGGCCATGGCTTTAAAATCCATTTTCAGTCTGATTCTATAATATTAATGTCCTACAAACTTTCCTCAGCCTATTTCATCATCTATAAAATGATTCAGAATATCTATAATACTATGTCACAGGATTATTGTGAACTTCATATAAGATAATCACTCTGCCAGTTATTGTTATGATTTTTATTTATAAAAATGCAGATTCCAGTCCTATAAAACACATTCCAAAATGCCACTTATGTCAAATTTAATTTGTTGTGAGGAACAAATGACATAATGTATTCAAGGCATTTAAAAAATAAACACAATTTGACAATTATCATTATCATTATCATTTCTACCTGAAAATGAATAATATCCTTATTTTGTAACCAAATTCTGGAGTATCCAGGTACTGAGGCACTTAAGTCTAAGTAACGCCCCACCTGCCCCTTGCACCTTCCCTTTTTAAAAATAGCTTCCATGTTTACAAGATAAGATAGTGAGTGAGCATATGGAGATCATCTACCCAGAATCCACTTTGCCTATGGATCTGCTGCAGCTATATAACTTGTTCTGGCTCTAACATGATGCAGCTCCGAAGCATAAATAAGTCCATTCTAAGTCACTTACTTTTCAACTACAGAGCCCTATATCCAATATGCATTTCATGAAGGAGGAAAATCACTTCTTTGATCCTAGCACAACTCCTACCTACCCGTGTCTGCCCTGCAGGCACAATACAGTAATTTAAAAGCTGGAATTTCTATTAAAGCCTTGAATGCTTAATATCATAACTGTGAAATATGCAATCTCACAAACTGATTTGGTTTTAAGTCTCTCAACCCTCCATTTTCTCAGAGGGTTCATGGTATATCATTTGGGTTACTTTGCCTCAAAAATGTGCCATGTTTTCGGGTAGCTCAGCAAAAGAGCATGGGGAGGAATACTGCCTCTAGAACACACTCATTCACATTTCACAGGGGGCTCTTTAATTTTTTTAATTTTCATTTTAAGTTAAACTGTAGCTATGTAATTCTAAATATTTTAATGAACTTTCTGTATTCCACCTTGTTCTGCTTGGGGGGAAAAAAAAAAAAAAAACCTGTCTTAATATAGACAGCTTACCTCGAAGATACCAACCATCCAGAGATTTGGAAACAACAGATAATTATGGATTCAGAGTTTATAAATTCAAGCTTTCAGTTTTTGTCCTGATGTTTTATATTGAAATGAAGCATTTTTATAAAAAACATTAGTTTAAAAAACTCCATGTAGAGAATATAAAAATAAGCAATATGATTCTTTTTTTTGTTTTTTTTAATAATGCCAAAAATATTAGCTACAGCTCCAAGAAATAGAAGTCTTCACTGGAATGATTCACTGGAATCAGTAATAATGTATCATGTGCATCATAGATACTAAAGGCACACTTTGGAAACTATGTACCAAATGTAAATCCTTTTTAAAGAAAGAATTCTTGACTTAGCAGGTTGCAAGAGAACTCTGCATTGATGCATTGGCTTCAGTTATGAAAGACAAAAACTCATTCTTTTCCTTTTCATGAAATACTTCTGATCAGGCACCCTCTTGCTTTCTTTTACTCTGACTTTCTACAATACCAATGGGAAATATAATCCAGGATTATCACAGATTTCTTGGGCAATGTATAAAGCCAGATGGAAACATCCAGGCGAAAAAAACGAATAAAAAAAATACACTTGGAAAGATAAATTATCTTAATTACTTGTCTAAATTGACAAAACAAACCATGCAAGATTTAGAGGTTTTTTTCCCTTCTCTTTGTAGGATGCTAATATTGTTTTATTTCTATTTTGTATATTCATTAATTCTAGAAACAAATAGTAGGAATAACTTCTTGTAAAATTGGGATCAGGAGTCAAAACTAACACTATATGATGTTTTATTATATAGGATCTATATGATGATTTATTATATAGGAGCTTCCTGAATTTTTAAGTTATCACAGGATCCTTAAGATGATAAGTATCAAAGATACTTTAGAGAGCTGGGTCTGATGTTGGGAGGCACTGAATTCAAATTCAACTCTAAAAAATTACTAGCTAACTAGCTGATCCAGTACAAGTCTGAGTTTCCTTAGTTTCTGCAACTGCAAAATTAGGCTAATAATAGCACATATCTCTCAGTGTTGTTATGGGAATCAAATGGGATAATACTTGTAAAGCACATGTTCCCCTCATGGTAATAAATATTTTTGAATTTCTTTTCCTTCTTTCCTTCATAGCATAATACATCACAGAATATTAGAAGGAAGGAATCTCAGAGCTTTGCAAGCTCAATATTTTCATTTCACAGGTGAGGAATATGAACCTGAGAAGATACATTTGTTCTAGGCAGTATTCAAACCCAGGTTTTTCTGATGCCAAATTTACTACTTTACTAAAAGTCAATGGACCTAAAAAAGCTTTGAATGTGAATTTAAGATTAAGGATACTTGTTTAAAAACATATCACTTCTGGCATTCTCAGGACTAAACCTGCTATGAGGTACTCTCCCTTTCATAGTGTCTTCCCTTTAATGATATCACTTTCCTTACTACAGCTAACTGTTTGCTAAATTCCTCTATGGATTTAACCCAACAGTCAATGGCATAATCAGGCCTCATGGCATATTCCTTTAAGGGATTCTTTCAAACTCCTTTCCTTAGTAACTCTTTTGCTTTCCCAAATATATTTCATAAAACCATTCCTGATGCCTATTTTATCTCTTTGTTATGTCTATTACCTTTTTCGCTAAATAAATGTCCCTTTTGTCAAAGAGAAAACAAACTTGTCTTTTCTACCTCCACAATATCTTTCATATACATACCCATCTTTCCACTCATACAACTCCTACTCTAGTTTGGACTCTTAATACTTCTCTTTCAATTAGTACAACATCTTCTAATTTGGTCTCTCCAATTTAAGTCTGTCCCCAATCCTATATATTCTCTACCAAAATTATTTCCCCAGTTCACAGAGATTATTATATCCCCTTTCCACTCAGTAAACTCTAATGGTTCCTTTCTGTCATTAGGATAACAAAATAAAACAGAACACAAAAAACACAATTCTGTTTGGCTTTTAAAGCTCTCCAAACCTATCTTTCCTTCCTTCCCAATCTTAAAACATTCTACTTTCTTCCACATGCTTCATGTTCCATCCATACTTCTATTTGTTGATCCATCTCCCATCTTCTTTGCTCTAGCTGTTTCTCATGCCTGGAATGCTCACCCTTCCAAAGTCCATAAACTTCTTTCTATTAAGTTAATCCAAACACCACATTCTTCCTGCTTTCCCAACATACTAATGCTTTTTCCTCTAACATTATTTCAACCTGCTCTGTCAGTATCTTTTAAATGTAAACACATGCACATGTGCAAGTGCACACACACACACACACATATCTCATTATTGATACCTTGTATCTTTGTGATCATGGGTGAACCACTTATTCTCTTTAGTGCTTGCTTTTTGGATCTAGAAAATGAGAGAATGGGATCAATTTATCTATTAAATTCCCTTCCAGCTCCAAATTCTTTTTTTTTTCCTATTTTTTTTTCTTTTGATGTGTATGGTTAATTTTTCAACATTGACCCTTGCAAAAACATCTGTTTCAACTTTTCCCTTCCTTCCCTTCACCCCTCCCCTAGGTGGCAAGTAGTCCCATACATATTAAATATATTAAAGTGTATGTTAATTACAATATGTGTATACATATTTATACAGTTATCTTGTTGCACAAGAAAGAACTGAGCAGATGCACTGAGGTTGGGACAAGCAAGCACTTAAGACTAATTACCAATTGGACAATACTCTATTAGCATTTCCTTAGAAAATGGCCCGCCCCACTATTCTGTTCCGGCTGGATCTGTTGTTGTATAAAGAGATTGGGAGGAGACATTTGAGGGTGGAATAAGAAAGCCAGACTGATTCCTGGTGGGATTCATGTCACCATTCCTTTTGAGACCACAAGGAATCAAGATCAAGGACTTTTGCTTATCCTGACTCCAGCTGATTCTAAAGTATCCTGGATGTTAACACGGTCATCACAGATTTAGAGAGAAGGTAAAAATAACCTGAGAAGAAAAAACAAAAATGTAAGCAAACAATAACAGAAAAAGTGGAAATGTTATGTTGTGGTCCATACTCATTTTCCAGTGTTCTTTCTCTGGGTATAGGTGGTTCTGTTCATTATAGACCAATTGAAACGGATTTGGATCCTCTCATTGTTGAAGAGAGCCATGTCCATCAGAATTGATCATCATATAGTATTGTTGTTGAAGTGTATAATGATCTCCTGGTTCTGCTCATTTCACTTAGCATCAGTTCATGTAGGTCTCTCCAGGCCTTTCTGAAGTCATCCTGCTGGTCATTTCTTCCAGAACAATCATATTCCATAACATTCATATATCACAAGTATTCAGCTATTCTTCAATTGGTGGACATCCATTCATTTTCCAATTTCTAGTTACTATGAAAAGGGCTGACACAAACATTTTTGCACATATGGGTCACTTTCCCTTCTTTAATATCTCTAATAATGCCCAGTAGTTACACTACTGGATCAAAGGATATATACAGTTTGATAGCTTTTTGAGTATAGTTGCAAATTGCTCTTCAAAATGGTTGAATCCATTCATAGCTCTGCCAACAATGCATCAGTGTCCCAGTTTTCCCACATCTCCTTCAACATTCATCATTAACTTTTCCTGTCATTTTAGCCCATTGGACAGGTATGTAGTGGTATCTTAGAGTTGTCTTAATTTGCATTTCAGTTTCTTCATTTGAAATTGTCTGTTCATATCCTTTGACCATTTATCAATTGAAGAATGTCTTGGTTTCTTATAAATTAGAGTAAATTCTCCATATATTTTGGAAATGAGGCCTTTATCAGAACCTTTAAGCTCCAAATTCTATAACAATATTTTTCGATTTTTTTTTTCCTGAGGCAATTAGGGTTAAGTGACATGCCAAGGCAAATGGGCGAGTGTTAAATGTCTATGGCCAGATTTGAACTCAGGTTTTCCTGACTTCAGGGCTCTATCCACTGTGCCACCTAGCTGCCTCTATAAAAATATTTTTTTTTGTAAAGTTTGGGCTAGCTCCCTAAAGGCCTCAAGGTCAGCCAGAGTCAGGATAAGCAAAAGTTCTTGGTCTTTAGGGGGAGAAGTAAAGGATGAAACTGCCACAAGCTCTCCACCAACCTTCCTTCTCCTGGTCCTCTTGCAAAGTGAGTCTGGCTTGTCTCACTCCACCCTCTAATCCCTCCTACAATTATCTGTATACACCAAAAGAGCAAGCCAACTTGGAATAGTGAGAAGGGCCATTTTTTCAAACATATGCTAATAGAGTTATTGTCTAATAGGTAATTAGCCTTAAGTTCTTGGTTGTCTGATTCCAATGCACCTATTCAGAGTTTCAGCCCTTTACAATTTTTCACCATTTTTTCCTTTAAGTCCATTGCCACAATCGGTGCTGATTTACAGAATTTTACATTTCCTGTATTCTTTTTAAACAAAAAAGCTAATTGCCTTTTAAGGTTTAATATCACCCAGCCAAATTCAGCTAAATAGATTTAGAGTTCTTTTATAGTAATCGTAATTTATAAAACTTCTCATTTTACAAATGAAGAAATGGGTCCCCAAATAATCCAATTACTTCACAAGTTTTTTGATTCTAAAATCATCACTTCTTAGTTCATAGGTTAGTAAGCTTTAGAACTAGAAGGAAATTTAGGTATCATTGAATCCAGCCCATTACTTTTATAGATAGGAAAACCAAGGGCCAAAGTGTTTAAATAATTTGTCTAGTTTCTGAGATATGATTAGAATCCATGCTCATATATCTCAAAATCCAGGTTCCTATATACTCTTAAATGTTGCTTTTGTTAGTACTTGAAAGAACAAGGGGAGATCTACTAACCAGGAGCTTTTGAATCATGGCCTCCTTTGTTGACAATCATATAAAGACTATGGACCCTTCTCAGAAACAGTATTAAATGCAGAAAATGAGATACATGTGATTACAAAAGAAATCAATTACATTGACATGATTATCAAAATATATTTTAAAAGTATACAGAAGTCAGATAAAGTAGTTCTGATCTACTCTAAACTTATTGTTTTAAAATTAAGAAATCCATAAAGTAAAGTAATGATCCCAATGTTACATAGATAAGAAGGAGCAGATGGAAATTTGAATCCAGGTTTTCCTACTTCAAGTTACTATTCTTTCCAGTATACAAATTTTAGAATATTGTCTATTAATTGGCAAAGAAACTGCAAAAGAAACAATAGTGTTTAGGTTCAGAAGGAGAACCCAAAAGGTTGGGGTCACAAACTGGTGTCTCAAGGTGTCTCAAAAGAATTTGCAGGCTTGAACCCACACCAATTCAAGGGGTAAAGTTTATTGTAATTGTAATGCCATTTGAAGTGGACTAAATTCCAAAGGATTTAACAAAAACTCAGGAGCAAGGAGACAAATTAACCCAGTTCTTCATGTCACTGATATGCTCATTTTATGGCCTAGAGGTAGAACCAAGGAGTGGTCTATTCACTATTGTCTCAGGAATTTGGTTATCACTGACTAGCAGATTATCTATTTGACACTCAGTTATATTTGTAGCACAGTCCTATGGCCAGAAGGCTTTAGAGTCAGGCAGATTGTGAGAACAAAAAGCACCCTATGTTCAGAGGATCCCACCACTGCTATGTTTCCCCTAGGAGCTGTACCACATCAGTAGAAGTATGGTTCCTTTTAATGTAGGATGGGAACTCCATGATATTAAAGATCAAGGATCTTTTGGATTTTATATCTTTTTCAGTCTAATATGCTGAAACCAGTTGATCTTGAATAAATATTCATTGTATGCATTCACTTAGCATCCAGCTTCTAAAGCTCATTAGATCACCTAACATCAGAAGAGGATATGGGGGAGTGGTAAGGGAAGGAGTATTTTTATTACATGCCTACCATGAGCCTGATACTGTTTTAAGCATGTTAAAAATATTATTCCATTTGATCCTAGCCATCCTGTGAGGTGGGAGATAGTCATATATGGTTGTCTTTATACTGGTTGTGCCACAGTCTCCTCTAATTATCCTGTTTCTGTTTCCCTAAATTGTTTTGCCTCAGTTTCCCTGAGTTGTTCTCCCTTGAATTGTTCTACTTCAATCTCCCTGGTTGCAAACCCCCTCACCCCCCACCTCTGATCATTAGGACTGATATAACTTAGGGCTGGTTACTCTAAGGTTATAGATTGTAGATGTGTAATCTCAAAATAAAGGGGAGTTCAGACTTCCCTGCTCATTACTTCTCCTAAGTTATCAGAATTTATGGTCCTCACCCCCCACCCTATTAGAACCGGATTGATGGTCTGTTCCCACTCTCAGTGCTTGGACTCTGCCCCTGCCTCCATCTATACCGGTTACTTAGAGTCACATGTGTATATATTTCATGGGAAACTCACATCCCATTTTGAATGCTTTGAGACATAAGCTCTAGGGGCAAACTTACCCCCAGCAAAATCTCTCCCTCTCAGAAATCCAAATAATATAGTAAAAACTCTCCAATCTCTATCTTGTCTCAATTTCTCTAGTATTTCAATACAAAAGAGGAAGAAGAAAGATGCCTTCCATGCAAAATATCTCAACCTCTTACACTACAAATGCCCCAGTTCCAGAAAATTGTGTAGCCTTGTGGCTACAGCTTTTATTCCTTCCTAAAATACAAATTCCTTCAGGAACACTGACACTTTAAGATGCTAATCATTTACCTTTTATTATGAATAAGTTTTTAATTTCTAGTCTGTTCTTGAGAGAAGCTTCTGACTGAAATAGGAGTACACTAAGTGTCTTGAGAGGAGGAAGGCTGGAGCTAAAGGTAGAGAACTCAAGTATAAGAAGATTGTTATTATTTGTCCTTTATTCTTGAAGAAGAGCATGATATCAAGCACATGATGCTATGACATGCAAGTCTATTGGACTTAAGTGATGTAGAAGTGTCAAAGTCACCTGCCTTACTTTCCCCACCATAGCAATCTGGGTCTTGCTGCAAGATATAGATCAGATCCACAGTAGATGATCCTGCATGAAATGGGAGACCTTGGGTTTTTTACTTATTCAACAGGTCTAGGTGACTTGGTGATTAGGGCTAAATAGTAATTGAGGCTAAGAATTTCCTCTTTCAGTAGTCCAAAAAAAAAAATCTAAATAAATAAATCTGGGAGGGGAAGACCCTAAGGATTTCTGGCCAAAGCAGACATGATTGCTATTTACATTCAATCTAAGTCAATCAGGACACAAACAATGACCAAATGGGGCTTGCCCTAGGACCTATTTGTTACTTATGAGAATCAGATTGATTTTGGTTTAAAGCATGGTCCCTAAATAATTATAGCCAGTAAACTCCAAGATAAATTGAGAGAGTTCAGAGGTACAAAAGATAAAAATATTGTCTTTAAGAGCATTGGTAGATAAGGGTATTATACCTTATGTAGGCAAAAGGGAAAGAAAGAAAGGAGAAAAGGATGGAAGGAAGAAAAGAGGAAAAAAGGAAAGGAGGGAAGGAAGGAAGGAAGGAAGGAAGATGGGAGAGACTGAAAAAGTGGAGAGGGAGAGAGGAAAGTAGGAAGGGAAGAAGAGAGAAAGGGAAGGAGGGAGGTAAGGAGGGAGGAAAAAAGGGAGGGAAGAGTGTTCCAACTAACCATTTCCAATTTGTGGGTCAGCTTTATTCACCGAGGTTGTTGTTCTTCACTCTCAAAGAGAACCTTGACATCAGGAAGGTGTTGCCATGACATGCAAATGAATCAGATTTAATAAGGAAGGGTTTTGCAGTCACCTCATTTTCCCCTCTTTGCTCCCTCTGTCTACATAAGGTATTTTACCCTTACCTCTAAAGGACTTTAAAAGCAAAATTTTTCTCTGAACTCTCCCAAGATATCTCTGGGTTTACTGATTAGATTTTTTTTAAAGGGCCATGCCTTAGACCTGATTTTCATTGGTCATTAATAGGTCCTAGGCAAGCCCCATTTGATCATTGTTTAGGTCTTGATGGACTTAGATTGAATGTAAATAGCAATCATTTCTTCTTTGGCCAGAAACCCTGAGGGTATTCCCCTCCCAGATTTAATTATTTATTGTATAAAGACATAAGAAAATGTTAGGAGAAGATGAGCTTTTCCTCTTCTGCATTAATTTTATGAAATCATAGACTTTTTCTAACTGTAGGACAATTAAGAAATTATGCCCTTTACTTCATAGGTTAGGCAACTTGTCTCCAATGCTTTGCGATTCATGAAGACTTCCATGATCTTACATTTGGAAGTAAAGTTTCCTTCATGCTATCTCATATTATTTTATATTACTTTTATACACTTGTGACAGTTCAATGTGCATTATATTGGGTGATAATTATTATTGCCTGTCACAGTTTAAAAGTTCCTTGAATTCATAGATCACACTGCCATTCACATGTAGCATAGTAATGCATACATAGATATGTAGTAACCACTTAAAAATATGTGTTCCCTATTGAATAAATGTAAGAGCGAGGAGTGATTCATTCAAATTAACAGTATTGGATTCCATTCTTCTGAGAGTACCAAGTCACAGAGAATGCAGTTATAATTTTCAGACTTAACTTTTGCTTACAGTAACAGTTCTCCTCCTGATCTGATTTGGGAGAGCAAGAACTCTAAAATATCTAAAATCATAACAGAATTTATATCAATTATTTCCTTATCATTTTTGTTAATTATTTTGTTTCTTAATGTGACTATTAATCAACTATTCAGGACTCACGTGAATAATTGCTTATGATACTGCCAAGGCTCAGCAAATATTAAATCAAAACAATATGTTATACTGAGCTATTTTCATGGACTAAACATCTAGCTATTTAATCTAATAAAGTCATATAGTATTCAACACAAATATTTATTTGTTTCATTTTTATTTATCAGCATTTTATTTTTTCCAATTACATTTGAAATAAATATTCAATATTCATCTTTGTAAAATTTTGTGCTCTAGCTTTTTCTCTCTCCTTCCCTTCCCTTTCCCTTCTCCCAAATAGCAAGCAATCTCATTTAGGTTATACAGATATAATCATGTTAAACATATTTCCATTTTAGTCATGTTGTGAACACAAGAAGACTCAGAACAAAAGGGAAAAACCATCAGAAAAGGAAAAAAAAAAAACAATAAGAAGAGTGAGAAGAGTATGCTTGATTTGCATTCAGACTCAATAGTTCTTTCTCTGGGTTTGGTCAGCATTTTCCATCGTGAGTTCTTTGGAGTTTTCTTTGATCATCGTGTTGCCAAGAAGAGCTAAGTCTATCATACTTAATCACTGCACAATGTTGCTATTGTGTACAGTGTCCTGTTCTCTCACTTCACTCAGTAGAAGATAATGTTTTTGAAACACAAAATCACACCATTTTATTTGAGGAACCAATAAAATCGTGTTTCTCAATTACCTTTCTGTATTATTCTCAGGAGAATGTATTTCTATATGAGAGGAGACAGTAATTAAGTTCTATCAATGGTCTTGTAAATAAGAGTGACCTCAACTTTTTCTCTTTTTTGTTTAATATAGGTCTTTACATGCAGATTAAACAACAGCAATTTAATTCACAGTGTCATGGGTATATTCTCATCATTATTTGAAAAAGAAATAAGATATTTCATGATGATTTATCCTGAAACTCTAGTAGAGAAGTTGTTAAAATTACCTCTAAATTTATACTTGAGTTACCAGACTCATTATTTCAAACATCTTGGCCTGAATCAATAGCCATAATAATTCATTCTTTTGATTAAGAAGTGACTCCGTCTGTAAATGTCAGATAATTACTAAGATGACCTATAATGAGAACATTTCACAACTCTCTGACTTAAATTTCTTATTCCCTCAACAGTATAATGACTTCCTCCTAGATCTTTTTATAGCTTCTCTATGCTCCAGGGGTTTCTTTTCATGATCAGTCACTATCAGTGTTTGCTATTATCATCTTTTCTTATTTTAATACAAAGAAATATTGTGCTTCCATCGAACAAAAAAAACTGCAGTTTTGTCTAGTTTTTTTTTTCCCTTAAATTTTTGCATACTTCCTAAATCTTTTTTTTTTTTTTATATCCCTAAAGCCTTGTTGTCCTCATCAGTATCTGAATCACACATGACTGCAATGGCAAAAGATGATTTAGGAGACACTTTGTTATTCTATTAAGGGCTCAGAAGGGAATTAAAGTATTTTTAATATAAAATATTAAGATTAGAAATGCAAGGTATCCTTTTGATCCTGACTCTTGGGAATAGAAGATATAAAAGTTTATAAAAAGAAATGATAACTTTCTTGATGACATTCCCTGCAATGCTTGGAATTCATTCCTGTACTACTATGCAAAGAATACTCTGTACCCAAAGTTATAAATTTGATGTCAAATCCTTTGATTTTTTTGATGAAACTTTTCTATGTAATAAGAAGAATAACCAATATATTATTTTTACTCTGGTCTTAACACCAAATAATTTCTTTTTTTGTTTTTAGTTTTTTTTTTCCTTTTCCAGGTTTATTGACTAATAGAAAAAATCTTTCTTTTATGTTTATATAAATAGAATAGACATTCCCAGTTTTATATCTTGGTATCTTATGTCCTAGTTATTTGATTTTTTTAAGAAAATGAATTATTTCTCTTTACCTAGAACATCTGTCTTCTGAGCTATCTGCTTTTTTTATAGATAGACCCCATTTTCAAACAAACAAATAAAATGGCAAACAAGACAAACAAAAATAGCAATTCTTGTTTGTTTCTGTTTAAAGTGCCATAGATCAAAGCCAAATAATAAAGTATATTAGCAAATATATTGAGAGGCTTATTTTGTGTAGGTTGTTTGATTATGCTTTAGCAAAAAAAAAAAAAAAAAAAAAAAAAAAATGAACCCAGACAAATTTTCATAGGAATGATTTAAAGGCCTACTGTCTCCTGGATTTCCTAATGAGTAAAAATTTCAAGCTCATTAATTATAACCACTTCATTCTTTTCACAAAATTTACATACCTGTTCTCTGACTGGCCCTACTCAAAGAGTTAGAAATAATGAAGACCCAAATAACAACCTTATTTTCCAGTCCATTTTTATAGTTAAGACAAGAGAAATTTTGCTTTCAAAACAGATATAGAATAGGTTGGGGTTTTTTTTAAGCCTTATAAATGCATCCTTTATTACAAAGTAATGTTAATCTGCACCTTTACTGCATCAACAGATCTGAGCTTTATTAGTAACAAATGGAGAATCATTATCTCTTCTTCACATACATATCAATTTTATAATTCATATTAAAATCTATGCATGAATATGATGAGTATAATATTAATGAATGAAACCTAGCCTACTTGAGAGACCTGTGTGCACTGGATCAGGAGGAGGTGGGAGGGAATTAGAACAGTGGTACTAGCATTCATGTCTAGGGACAGGAGAACAAGGGTAGAGTGAAACAGGGAAGAAGCAGTGAATGGCCAAGGTAGTTAAATCCATGGAATAATAAATGAAATATTCTATATGCCCCTCACCCACCATAAATTGTAGAAAAATGATTTGAGGCTGAAAGAGAAGGAGGCAATTATCCAGGTAATTTGGTTCAGAACTTTCTTTTCTTGGATATATCCAAATAAGTGAAGTACTGACATCACATTAACTCTTCACTTCATTTTGCATGTATACACATCATATTGATCTCTATCCAATAAGTATTACCTGAGCTTCCTGTCACTTACCTCTCACTATTCTTCTGTTGCACATTGGATTTTTTCTATGACTAGGATTTCAGTATCAACCTTATCCTTAGCCATTCTTGTCTGTCATTGTACTTAAAATCTCTCTTTCTTGTATATTTTGGCAAGAAGTTACAAGTCCTGCTTTGACTTTTCATTATCTCCATGAAAAGTATAAAGATCTTCTTACACTGATTTAGTGATTATATTATAAAGAAAAAATATTTTCAGAAAAGTTACAAATCCTGCCCAAATTTGACATTTACTCTATGACAGATCTTTGCTGAAAATGAAGTAACAATATCAATACCATTTTTAAACCCATCTTTTTAACATTGCGCTTCATAATCTCTGACATTCTATTTATAACAACTTGTAACAATAATAGCAACAATCATAACAATTGCACTTACATATTGCTTTAATGATGGCAAATCACTTTGCAAATATTTTCTCATTCTAACTGCACAAAAACCCTGAGAGATAGGTGTTATTATTATCTTTATTTTACAGATATGAGCACTGTGGCAGGCCAAGGTTCAGTGACTGGCTAAGGGTTGCATAGCTAGTAAATTTTAGAGACTGAACTGAGGACTTCCTGGACCCATATGCAATATTTTATCTACTATGCCACCTGGCTGCCCACAGTATGCATTCAATAAACATTTTTTAAGTGCCTACTAGTGTCAGGCACTATGGAAAGTGAAGAAGATAAAGAATAAGAAATAATCAATAGACAAAAGGCATTAGCATTAAAGAGGAATCAGGAAAGTCTTTCTGTAGAACATGAAAATTTATCAGGTACTTGATTGAAGCCAAGGAAAGTCAGGGGGAAGAAGATAAGAAAAGAGGGTATAATAGGAATGAAGTAAATACACTATTTTTATTCAAATGTACTCAGATATTCCTGTAATGAAAAATAAAATTGAAATTGATAAAAAAGTGAATTACTGGTAATTTTATGTCATCACACAGAATTTTTTAGTCAATGGATATAAATAGTGCCACTATTACTATATGACAGTTAATGGAGTCCTCAGATTGGCAAGGATTCAGTCTAACCCCTTGATTCTACAAACCTTTTTAATAGAAATTGAAATTCTTGAGTAGAAAGATACTTTCAATATTACCTTTGAGTTCCAGTGCTAACATTTAGTTGACAACAAGGTTGTACAACTGATAGATCATTTGGATGAACAGCAAAAAGAACTGACTTCTAATCTTATAATGTTAGGGCTAACTTTCTGGAGGATTTCAGGACCAGTCTTGGTCTTTTTGGAGGAGTGAAGCAGGCAGGAGAGCCACCAAAAAGATGGCCCAAAATGGAATGTCTCATTTCTAGTCCTTCTCAGCCCTTAAATATCTTGGTATGATTATATCATTACAGCACACTATGTATGTGTGAACTAGAGAGCCATTACATCACTATGCTAAGTACTAAATATACATATACTAAAGAATCATCATCTCATCTATTCCACTGAATTAACACCTTGTTGTAAATATCCTTGTTTCAAGTATACTTCTCCAAAGTTCCAGCATTCTACATCTCCTGCTTTCTTTGGTTTTACAACACAGGTGGTCAAGCCCTCCCTGACTTCTCAGAAAGTTGAATACATTAAACTAGATATTGTCAAGTTTCCTCTGGATTGAAGGGTCATACTTGAAACAGGTCTACATAAATCCATTAGCATGGGAGGTATTACACAAGCATATAGTAATATAGCACAGGCTAGTAGTGATGTAATAAACAACATCAATCAACATGATGAATTCTACATGTCCATAAGTTCTACAAGAAAGATATATAAATAACAATCACACATACAGCTCTTTCAGCAGCCAAGAGATAGTTCAAAACCAATCCATTGTCCATCACTTCATGTGTCAGGAAATCCAATGATTCCTGCAAATTTTGAAGTCCTGTAGTAGTTTCATTAACATTTTTTGTTGTTCATTTGCACATATAATCAGAGATGGAACCATCTGATATTTCTTGGACAAGGCAGATATGGCCCATTGGCATCCAGCTGATTTTTTCTCCATCTGTAGAGATATACGTAAACCTTCTCCCCCAAGAAGTTAACCTATCTGATCCTTTCTATTGACCACTTTCTGGATATCTCATTATCACCTGATGATTATCTAAAGATAGTAGAGCTGCTTGCACTGAACACTTGTTAGCGTTCAAATGTTGGAGTTTGTTTTTCTCAAAGCGCAGCCGGTTTAGAGGCTTGGAGCCCTTCGGATGTCTCCAAATCCAAAGGTTCTGTCCTTCAGCCTCTGCCTCTGCTTTCTTCTGCCTCCAACCAAGACAGAGATGGAAGGTCTCTCTTATCTCCTTCTGGGGAGCCCAGCCACCAACTTGCTGCGGAGAGAGGGCTTCTGGCGTAGCTCCACTGAAATCCGTCAAAGTGTTCTCTGCACCAGAGTCGTTCCTCTTGAGTCCAGCGCGATCAGCCAGCCAAGAGGAAAAAATGTATTCAGCCATAGATCCCTCATTGCTGGCCTTTTATCTGCCTCTTCTGAGAGAATGGGATTATGGGTTTTCTCCCATAGTGCTCTCTGGCCCAATGAGCTTTAAGGGAGGTGTAGAAAGTGTACTTTGTGAAGCTAGCATACTTGTGGACTCCAGTGAGTAAAGGTGTGAACACAAGCCTTGTCTTAATTAGTTCTACTTAGTACCTTGTTTCAGGTTCTGGCCAAAACAACTTCTTGTAAGATTAGATCAACTCTAATTACTTAGCAGTTAGTAAGGATTCCAACAAACACTGCCCTTCCAGAGGGTTAAAAACCTGCCTGCTGGAGCCAGTGCATCTTCATCAAAAAATCAAAAAAATTAATACTGTAAAGAGCTAAATTTAAAAGTTCTCTAAGGCTACCTGTGTTTTCCCCTTTCTTTTGTTTTTTGGAGGAGTATCTTGATGTCTCTGTTTCTCCTCTCTACTATTGCCTGTCTCTGAGGATTAAAAGGTATGGCAGTGATGTATAAAATCTTATACTGTGCACAAAAGTGTGCAAAATACTTAGAAGTATATGCAGGTCCATTATTTGTTTTTATTGCTTGTGGCACACCCATAATTGCAAAAGCTTATATAAGGAATTCAGTGACTATTTGAGCTGTCTCTTTTGCTGCTGGTATTGCAAAAGTAAATCCTGAAAAGCTGTCTACTACAACATGTATAAAAGACAGACATACAAAAGATTTATAATGGGTCACATCCAATTGCCAAATTCCATTGGGTCTCAAACCACAAGGGTTCTTCCCTGGAGGTAGTGTAGGAGCATGGAAAGGAAGGCAAGGTGTACAGGTTTTTACTATGCTATTAGCTTCCTCTTTTGTTATCTCAAATTGCAGGTGTAAAGCTTGAGCAGCCTGATGATATTTAGAATGAGATTATTGGCCTGCCTGGAATAAAAGAATATAGACTAACATGATTAGAAGATGATCTGCCTTTGAATTTCCATGAAAAGTAGGACCTGGAAGTACACTATGAGTGTAGATATGTAAGATATAAATCTCACCTGGATACTTTCTCACTTGCTCTTGAAGTTCCTTAAAAAGATGATATATATTAGAAGGCACAAATTTTATTTGGGCTGTGGCAATGCTTTGTACCTCCCTTACTGAATAAGCTGAATCAGGTATTATGTTTACATCTCCTGGATAATAAGTAAAAGCTAGAATAATTGCATACAATTCATTCTGCTGAGTAGATTGAAAAGGAGTTCTAACTAGTCTTTTTATAGTTGTCATGAGAGTATACAGCACAAATGTTATGTTTGAATGCATCTGTAAAGCTAATTGGTCCTTTAAGAGGAACCTTAGAAACCTTTTCCTCAAAAACCTATTGCCAATTATGTAATAGCCAAGTTATCTTTAATGGAAACCTATGTGTAAAATTTGGAGCTGTGGCCAATACAATTTGCTATTCTGGAATGCTTTCGCAGCATACGTTAATTTGTGCATTGGTATAAAAGATATATGTCTTGTCAGGGCTTATCCCAAATAATTGTACTATACTCTTAATGGTCTTTAATAAAATTCTAACCACAAACACTTGGTAAGGAGTAAGGCTTTGTTCTGCTTGTGCTGAGAGGTTCACCCACTTTATCACACTATGTCCCTGATGAAGTACTGCTGTGGGTGCCTCTTTTGTAGCAAAAACTGATATTTTCAAGGGTTTTTGAGTGATTCTTTCAACCACTTTGGGTAAAGCCAATTTAGCTTCTCTCAAAGCCTCTTGAGCTCCTTTTGTAAGATGGTGTGGTGAGTTTAAAGCACTGTATCCCCTTAAAATGTCATATAAGTTAGTTATAGGTAGTTAAGCCTAACACTGGACGTGTCCATTGGATATCTCCTATCAATTTTTGAAAGTCATTTAAGGTGTTCAATTTCTCTGTTCTTAAAAAAAAAAAAAAGTTTTTGTACTGTAAGCACCTTAGGATATATTTCAAATCCTAAATATTGAAAAGGAGCATGTCTTTGAATTTTTTCTGGAGCCATATGCAATTTGTAGTTCCATAGTATTTCTATGGTTTTTGGTAGACATGCTTCTAACATTTACTCCTCAGGTTCACATCCCAAGATATCAACCATGTAATGTAACAACATAACTTTTGGAAATGCTTTTCTTACTGGAGTAAGAGCAGCAGCCGCATATATTTAACACATAGTAGGGCTATTTTTCATTCCCTGTGGCAAAACTATCCATTCATACCTTTTATAAAGTTCAGCTAAATTAATGCTGCGTACTAAAAAGGCAAATCTTTTCAAATCCTCCTTATCTAGAGGGATAAAATAGAAATAATCCTTATTGTCAATAACCCTGAGAGGCCATTCTCTAAGCAATTGAGTAGGAGATGAATGTCCAGGCTGAAGAGTTCCCATAGTTCCATCTGTTCATTTACCTTTCTTAAATCAGTCAACATCCTCCAGAAATTTTCCAGATTTCTTTTTTTACAACAAATACAGGGGAAATCCAAGGACTTAAAGAAGGTTGTAAGTATCCTTGGTCAAGTTGCTCTTGTACTATATCTAATAAAAACTGAAATCTTTCACTTTTTAAGGGCCACTGTTCCACCCACATTGGTGTATCAGTTTTCCATTGAATGGGAACAGATGAGAGTTCAGGCAGGCCTTCAACAGCAGCCCTGCCTAAAAAGCCAAAGTACTCAATTATAATCCTAACTGTTGTTAAGTTGTCTCTTCCCCATAGATTGATGGGTTTTTTCCTACTACAAAAGGAGTAAAAACTCCTGTTTCACCTTCAAATACCAATTGCAAAGGGGTAACACTAACTTCAGCTGCTCTTGATCCTCCTATGCCAGACATATAGTTGTCTGCCTTAATCTTTGGCCAATGACTGGGCCAATTGTCACCTCTAATGATTGTACAATCTGCACCCATGTCTACCAACCCTTTCAATGAATGCCATTTAGATAGTGAGCATAGGACAATCAGCTGTAACAGCTGCTACCTAGAATAATCCTGGATTCTGTTGCTGGGAGTCAAAATCTGGGCAAATATCACCAAATTGCCTATTAGGAATATGTATTAGTAAACCTGATGCTGCTACCATGTTTCCCTGACTGTCTTATTATATTTTTTGGACAGAAAAGCACCAGAGGACTTATTTTCAGGGGAGGGCTTATTTTAATGAACATTGACAGCAATTTTAATAAACAGGTAAATGTGAACAAAAAAAAAGTACCTTTATTCAATAATGATCATGTCATCTTCTTCAACAACATCATCATAAGTGTCCATACCCTGAATTCTGTCCTGGATGTCTTGCACCTCTATTTCCTTCAGAAGAAGTGGACCCAATCTGTCATGTTCAGCAAAATAGTGCTCTTTAAATGAATATATCTTGTCCAGGTAACCTGCTCATAGTGCCTTGGCGACACAGCTGTCAGTAATTTTATCCCATGACTTCTTCACCCAAGTCACGACTTCTTGCAGATAGGGCTTCACAAAGTTTCCATGCTGATTTCTTTCCATTCTATTTTCAATGTAGTCATTGACTTCCATGCACAAATGGTCCTTGAATGGCTTGTTTATTGCAATATCAAGGGTTTGGAGATAGGCAGTCATTCCTGCAGGAATCATTACTTGATCTATTCTTCTCTCTGCAAGGAAGTTCTTCATTTCTTTAGCACAGTGAGTGCTGGCTGAATCCCAGATTATCAGACCTCTTTGGTTACCTCGCATAACAAGTGACAGCATTAAATCAACCCACTTTCTTATAACGGCTTGTGTGCACCAGGCTTTTTCAGTTTCAAGAATGTAAATGCCTGCTACACGTTCAATCTTATCTTTCTTGCCCTTACTGATGATTAGAGATGTGGCTTTCTTTCCATCCAAACAAATGGCCAAAACACAGGTGACCCGTGCAGACAGAATAATAAAATTATGACCATCAGTCCTTCTTTTCACTCCATCATGCCCCTCAATAATGTTTTAACCCCATCATGCTCCCTGAGTGCTCCTTCTATCCTCCATGATGCCCCCTGATGTAATGACCGCATATTTAAAATCAGCCGGAGTCAGGAATTCAGGTTAAGGGAAAAATCTTCAATCTTTATTGAAGTGAAGAGATGAATAAGGATTGTGATACCAATATGGGCAAGAAAGATTGCGATAGCAATATGGGCAAGAAAGATTGTGATAGCAATATGGGCAGCTGCGACAGGAAGCCAACTAACAGAGGGGGATCTGAGCTGAAAAGCCGTCGCTATGGCAATGCAAGCAGTCTCTCCTTCCCCTTCCTTTTCCACTCCCCTGCCTCCACCCACCAAAATTGTCATTTCCTATACAACATATCAGGACTTGCACAAAGAGTGGGCAGGGGCCATTCTTTCTTCAAGCATATATATTAATAGAGTATGGTCCAATTACTATTTAGCCTCATGTGCTTGGGACCTCAATGCATCAACTCAAGCCTCAGCCCATTACACCCTGAGTTCTTCTTTTATCCTCCATCATGCCCCCTGAGTTCTTTTATCCTCCATCATGCCCCTTTTATCCTTCATCATGCCCCCTCCCTCCTGCTTACATACCAGGTTTTTATGTTGTCCTGCCTCAGCTCTCCTCCGTGGCACTGCTCTCAATGGCGCCAGCAAGCAAATCATTGGTGAAGAACAGGATGATGCGCTCACTGCTGCAGCTCTGATTGGATGTAGCTCGGAGCGCGGCATGCGTTTCACCCGGTGGGGGGAGGGAGGGGAACGGTGCATACAGAGAGTACTGTAATGTAGTGTGTAGCACAGGAGATCACCTTCACTATAGTAGCAATCTCAATAGGGTTTATTTTCGGGAGAGGGCTTATTTTAGAGGAATCTTACACAGTAAGGGAAGAGCTTATTTTCGGGATAGGTCTTATTATCGGGGAAACATGGTACTTCTCCTGGTTGATAAGTCACACATTGTCTAGCTGTATTAGTGACTGGGATATTAGATGCATGTTCCCCAATTTCCCAAATCAGTGTATGGCTAGACACTGTTTTACAAGCACTTTTAGGAGGTGAAATGGTCAAGGCTATTGTGCCTGGAGGCAAAAGATTCATAGTCTGGATAGGGACAGATTTCACTTCTCCAGGGGATATCTCAGTAGTCCCAGCTGCATACATTTCTATTCTCCCTAATTGTAATCTCTTTTCCCCATCATATTGTTTCTTGGTTGATTGATCATGTTGGAGTACTGAACTTCTAAAGGCTCTCTGGGCATAACATCGCCTGCCATCATGCTCCAAGTGATTTTTTTCCTGGGATTGCGGAGCTGGGCCCTGCTTTCTGTTTCCCTGAGTCATTCTACATTTTGATGCCCAATAGAAGCCTCTTTTGCATTTTGGATATAGGGTTTTGGGTCCTGTTCTCCCACTCTGTTTTTTATGCCAAAATTGAGCTTTCAGTTACCCTACTTTTTCACATTGAAGGCATTGATGAGTCTTTCCAAAAGTCCCTTGGCAAAAGGGACCCTGTCTTCCCATGTTCGGATCTTGGGAAGTCTGCATCATAGTCTGGATATAAAAGGTATTTGTGCTCACTGTGGCACAGCGTCTTATGATCTCATCTAAAGGAGCATCCTTGTGTAGTCCAAGCATATTTTTTTACAAACCTCATTAGCATTTTCTTTTGCAAGTTGTCTTATGGTAATTTCTGTTGCTACATTTTTACCAATAGTTCTTATGACAGCTGTCTGTCAGATGTCCCATGAAATCCGCAAAGGGTTCATTTGGACTTTGCACTATTTTCATGAAGGCTTCCCCTCTATCTTGTTTTCCTCAGAGGGTTACCCATGCTTTGATAACAACAGGAGCAATTTGCTCATATGCTGCTATAGAGTAATTAAACTGTGCTAAAGTGTCTGTATAAAAAAACTAAACCTTCTAGTTGATCAAAGGTCACTAGTGTATTAACTCCAGGTTACCTATTTTATTGGGCTTGTATTCTACAGAGTTCACTATACTCAGAAAGCCACAAGTTTTGTCCAGATTCTAAACATATCCTTTCTATAGATTTCCAATTATTAAGTTTTAAAACTTCAAAAGCCAAATTTTCTAATAACATCTAATAATATGGGTCTACATTGCCCCATAAGGAGTGCAAGCCTTTTTCAGATCTTTGATAATTTCCAAAATAAATGAAGTGTATTTTCTTTTTTCTTGATCTGAAGAATCAAACTCTTCAATCACAGAATATGCTTCCATTCTCACATTAGAGGTATCCTGTCCTTTGTTTTTAGCTTTAATTAATGCCTATTGTAATCATGTCATAGTGGGTGGACAAACCTGCTGCATGGGTGGGGCTGAATGAAAATCACCACACTCCTTAATTTCATCAGCATTGTACTTAACCCCTTTCTTGTCCAATTCTTCATGCTTTTTAGCTGCTTTGTCAGTACTATCCCCCTTCTGCTTTTTCTTCTTTTTCCTTATTTTAGAACTTATGTAATTTATTATAGTCAATTGTATTATGTTGTATATATAAAATGATTCTTTAGGAATTGAATCAGGACCATTATCATTTTAATATTCAATTACTTGCTCTCCCACTAGTTTTCACTTATCTGGCTCTAATTTTTCTTCCTTAGAGAACCAAGGAGATGTGTATTCTAATGTATCTAAGAGTCCAATGATCTGCTCCCAATTTACCAACAAACTTGCTCCTTTATTAACCTAACTATGCCTTTACACACTTCCCTTGGGTTGGGAAGGCACTTTTCTTAGAATTTACTCCATTTTAGTTGAAAAAAATGAAAGTTTACTCACCCTATTTCCTTGTCACAGGGACTTCTCCACTGAACTTACAATTGTGTCAGTTGAACTGCTGAGTGTAGGTCCTTACATGAACATTTAGGTGCCAAAATATAATGTTTGGGCTAGTTTTCTTGAGGTCCTTCAGACAGGCGTTGGTCTTTAGGTAGAGAAGTGATGAAGGCAGGAGAGTCACCAGGAGGATGGTCAAAAATGAAACTTCTCGTTTCCAGTCCTTCTCTTTCCTTAAATATCTTGGTACATCTTTATAGCACACTATGCATGTGTGAACTAGAGAACCATTACATCACCATGCTAAGTACTAAATATATGTATACTAAAGAACCATCATCATATCAATTCCACTGAATTAACACCTTGTTATAAGTATCCTTGTTTCAAGTATACTTCTCCAAATTCCCGGCTCTCTACATAATCTAGCCTAAGATATTTACTAGTTGTGTGACCCTAAAAAAAGTCATTTAAACTCTTACTCAGTTGTCTGAACCATAAAGTGGAGATAATATTGTCACCTACATCTCAAGGTTGTTTTAAGGATATAAGATTGTTTAAATGATATAAATAATATTTATAAAACACTTAGCACAATATGATATATTGTATATAATGATACATTGTATATGCTTAACAAATGCTTGCTTCATTTTCTCTCCTTTTCTATTTAATGTATTTTTTGAATGTTTCCTAACTGATCAGGAAGCTGGACCCAGACTTATTAAGTGTCTTTCCTGTATGCAATATCCTATATAACTTTAATAGCAGGCTCTAGATTGAAACCCAGGTCATCTCAGTCCAGATCTAGTGGTACTTGTCTGTGATAAAACACCCTCTATGACTATCTGGAGTCTACATTTGCCCCTTATTCATTTAAAAGGAAGCAAAAAAGCTCTGAAATTAGTAATTACAATTGTACTGAAATTGCATTGTTTTGGAAGTATTGGGGGGAGCTGCTGAGAAGCTTAGCCCACAGAAAAATCTGTCAGTCTCTCACACAAAATAATTAATAGGAAGATTAATGGAATTTCTAATAAGTGGCCTTGTCTTGCTTAATTTCCTATAATTGTAGATTTGGAACAATCCTTGAGAAAGCATCTAATCCAACTACCACCTCTAGGCAAGAGTATAAATGCAACCTCTCACAGAATTAAATTCTATACTAAAGATTTGCTACAGACAGCATTATATACCTTCCCTCAGTAATTCAAGTCAACATTTAACCATGTGTCTACAGAAAAAATATTTATTGATTTTCATTTAAATTTCCCAGTCAGAAACTTGAACTGTTTCCTTTTATTCTGATTCTAATAGCACATGAGCCACTGATTATTGACCTTAAATAAGCCATAAATGAGATACCAGTGAATTAGGCTTTGGTCTTCTCTTCTCCATGTTTAGTATTTGTAGCTGCTTTAAACTGTTCCTTGTTGATATTTTTCCCATCATTAATATTTTAGCAGTATTCTGAATCTTCTTCAAGTGTTTTTAATAGTATATAAGAAAGCCAGTATAATACTTAGAACAACCAATATGAATCTGTTTCACAATGAAAATCAAAGAAATGTAATATTTTCAATGACAGCACATTAAATTATCCATCTTTTATTTGTTCTACTATCCTTTCTCTCTCTCTCTCTCTCTCTCTCTCTCTCTCTCTCTCTCTCTTTCTCTCTCTCTCTCTCTCTCTCTCTCTCTCTCCTCTCCCTCTCCCTCCTTCCTTCTCTCTTCTTCCTCTCTCTCTTTCCCTTCCTCCCTCCTTCCCTCCCTCTCTCCTTCCCCTCTCTTTATGCCATCATCAGTACTCAACCTCCAATTTTGAAGTTTGTTTTGCTAATGATTTCTTCCTCATTAATGCTTCATTTCCTTTGAAACTTTTTTCCAGTCCTCATTTGTTTTTTTAGTTTACTGTATTTTTACACCAAACTCTCTCTCTCTTTCATCTCCTCCTCCTCCTCCTCTTATTGTCCTTCTTCTCTAGTCTTAAACAAATTATCTCTGATAAATCCATGACTATTGCCTATTCAAATACTGACTTAAGTTTATTTTCTTCTGTGTGTTCCTATCATATATATCCATATTATTCTCTCTGTCTGCTAAATTTCAAAAACTAAAAGCCAAATGTATGTAATGATCTTATTAAGCATCTAATATATACAATTATCATGTGGAACTCTCGTTTTTAAATAGTAGAACCATTCACATCCATCTTTTTAAATGATCAAATGAGATAACATTATGAAAACTCCTTGTAAATCTTAAAGTGTTATATGAATTCTATTGTTCTTGGTTATTGTAGTTACAGCATGATGCAGTGAAAAATGTTCTGGATTTGAATGGAGAGAAACTGGGTTTGAATCCTGTTTTTTTTTTCTTAACTACTTATAAGCAACATAAGAAAGAATTCCTCAAATAAAATGTTTCATCTTATAATGTAACAGGCCATCCCATTACTAATGGTTTTCAGACTGGATTGGTTTTGACAGGAAGCTATAGAAATCTACAATATGGGTTAGACATCCCCTCTAAATTTCCATGATTTTCTACTTGGCCTTGGGCAGAATCATTAACAATCTCAGTTTCTTCATCTGTAACAAGAAAATCATACTTGTCATCTCATACAACTCATGTAGGTGATGTGAAGATGAAGTAACATATTTGAAAGTTTCTGAAACTTTAAAAAGAATAGAACTTATTTCATTTGTTTCAAGCACTTGCAATTTTGCTGATTGCTTTCATTTTATTTTCAGTCAAATATTTCCTTAGAAAATGGAAAAGGAAATGATAATTTAATTTAATAATTTTAATAATAAAATTAATAATTGAATTTAATAAAGAAACTGATAATTTAATCATGCCCCTGTTCTTAGCTTACACTGTGACTTTGGGTAAGTTACCTAGCCCCTCTGGCATTCAACTAACTCATTTGGGTAAGTAGGTTGGACTAAATGAACTTTAAAGTCTAATCCAGCTTTAAGTTACTCCTAGCAAGCAATGCTGTTATGATTCTAAAAATATCAGGGCAAAGGTTTTACATATACATATGTATTCAAATTAATGTATTACTTTTGTTGAAAGCATATGATATTGAAAGCAAAGAATATTACATATATGCATATATGTAATATTCTTCTGTTTATGTGTCCCTATCATATATATCCATATTATTCTCTCTTAGATTGTAGAAGCTCAGAAAATAAAGACCAAATATATGTAGTGATCTCATTACATAAATATGTGTGTAGGTGTTCATATATATATATGTGTGTGTGTGTGTGTGTGTGTGTGTGTGTGTATAATATACATTTATACATACATATATGTATATATTTACAATACATATTCTAGATCGCCCTCTTTTCGAAGAAGATATACTATCATTTAACTCATAACCACAACTATCAACTGGACTCCAGCAAACTGCCATTATTTCAGGTGCTTATCATCTCTCACCTACATCATTGCAATAATCTTTTAGTTGTTCTCCCTACCTCATATCTCTCATGACTTTAATCCATCTTTTATCTTTCATAAAAACATATCTGACCATGTGTCTCCCCTACTCAATCAATTCCAATGACTCCCTATTGCCTTTGGAGTAAAAGATAAAACTCTTCTGTTTAATTTTTAAGGCTCTTTATAACCTCACACTGATCTGGCTTTCCAGTCTCATTCTATAATAATGTCCTTTTAGTATCAGTTATCTAGTCATACTGGCCTTTTCTGTTTCTCACACATAACACTTCATTTTCTTTCTCCATGTCTCTCTAAAAACTAGAATGAACTATCTTACCTCAGTCTTACTGAATCCCTAATTTCCTTGAAGATTCTGGGCAGGTACCAACTGAGAATCTATTAGAAACATCTTCTGATCCTCTCAACAAGTGGGGCACTCCTTCCTAAGCTACCTTGCATTTAACTAACTGACATTGATTTATATTGATCCATTTTATACTTATTCTGTATATTTGCATATTTGTCATGTTTGTTTACTCCATTAGAATATAATTTCTTCTCTGTAGTCTCAGCAATTAGTGCAGGATCTGGCACAGAATATGCATTAATAGATGCTTGTTGATTGATAAGAAATAAGAAGCACATACTATGGAACATTGACATATATAAATCTAAAACAGAAACATCAAGCTGTCTGTTAGGGAAGGAGAGATACTCTTTCCTTCCCTGGAAAATAAAGGATTGTTTTCAAATCCATACAACTTGCTCTACTATTTCTATACTCATGATGGCCATCTTGAGCAACTCAAGAGTCATATAGTTACTTGCCTTCCTTTAACACATTTTGTACTTCAATAAGAATTTTATTGTTTTCTGTGGGAAACTATAAAATCTGAAAAATTCCTCAAAACTTCACACATGAAGTATTCCACTGGTCCTCATCATAAGTTCTATGGTCTCTCTGGGCTTATTTCAATTTTACTGAGCTTAACACACTTTGAGGATATGGCCCAGCAATGATGGAAGAAAAAATATGTTTCCGTTATTTAAAACTAATTGTGACTTGTCTTCCTTTCAATTTTTAATTGGTTTCCATGTGATCCTCTGGTTGCTCATTTCAACAAGTGTGGCAGGAACTTTGCTATACAGAGAGGTGAGGGGTCAGGTAGAACTAACTAACTAGTAATGTAGTCATCTTGGGTGGTCAAAAATATTGAGGAAAATTCACTCAGAATTACTTGAATTGAAAACACCTGAGTTGAATACATTTTTCTTCCATTCATTAAGCTTCCTAGCTCAGAAATCCATCAAAATATGAGTCTGAATTGTTGAAACTGAGAGGTATATTGACTTTCCCCAGGATTGTTTTTTTGTAATTCAATGGTTCCCAGGTAAATGTAGATACACTCTTTACATATAATTCATGCCTTAAGCTATTTGGAAATAGAGCTGACATCTTTTTTTTTTTTCTATGTGAAGTTTTCTGATATCTAAACTTTTAAAAAGTTGCATTTTTTTTTTTTTAGTTATATGAAAAAGAGATCCTTCCCTTTGTCCTCCCATGTATGTTGCTTATTACACTGGGAGAGAACAAATTGCTGGTTAACAACTAAAGACAATCTAATTAAATATTTACAGCAAGACTGATTTTTAGAAGACCTGGTTCTAATGTTATTTTTTCTATGTCAGCTTAGTGAAGTTAATGAAATGAGTTTTGGCTGCTTCTCTACATAAAAGCCGATCTGACTAGATTGACTCGACTCATCAAAACTATAGTACAATTAATTAAACAACGAAATTGTTTTTTTGTTTTAGCTTTCATTAACCTTATTCAGTATGTTAAAAAAAAAAAAAACCTTTTAAATCATCTGTGCATATAGAGGGAATCTAGTTAATCACTTTGCCTACTGACATTTGTTAGGTACCTTCTGTTTGTCAGGCATTGTGCTAAGTGCTAGGTATACAAAAAAGGCAAAAAACAAAGTCCTATCTTTTAGGGAACTTACAATACACACACACACACACACACACACACACACACACATCCAGAATACTTTTGAAATAATCCAAAGAGTTAAGATTTTAGCATTAAAGAGAATTAGGAAAGATTTCTCGCAGAAAGTGTGGTTTTAGATGAGAATTAAAGGAAGCCAGGAAAATAGGACATGGATAAGGACATATATTTAAGGAGGGAGAAAATTTCAAGCATAGAGGAAGCACAGTGAAAATGCAAAGATGTGGTAGATACCATGTCTATACAAGGAAAAACAAAGAGGCCTGAATCACTAGATCATAGGATATCTTTGTTAAGAAGTTGGGAGGAGATACAAGATGTAAAAAGACTGGAAAATAGGAAGTATCCAGGTTATAAAGTTATTTAAATTTGAAACAGAGGATTTTATATCTAATCCTTGAAATAATATGGAGATACTAAAGTTTTGGGGTTTTTTAAAGTGAGTTTAATATGATCTGACCTGCACTTTAAAAAATAATTTGAGCTGGACAAAAGATAGGGTATACAAGAGGAAAACAAGAAAAAAAAAATAATTAAAAAAAGTATGATTTTCCTAGTATGGGTATTCATTCTCAGAGGTTCAGATGCAGTATATTCACCAAAATTTAGTAGAGGATTTCATGATCATAGTCAAAAATATACATTATAGATGCATAACTTCTATTTTTCAGACTCTCTACATGTGATTAGAGTGATCTGCAGCCAGCTATGCAGTTCTTTATTAAGCCTATATAGGATACTTTTCCAAAACTCTCTACAGTTTTAGCTCAGGTGATATACCTAAAAAAAAAAAAAAAAAAAAAAAAAAAAAAAAAAAAAAAAAACTTGCTGTCATCTCTCTGCCATGATGAGAAACCAGAAGTAGCTGAAATAAGACCAGTGGCACAGTATAGGCTGGGGATTGGGGACTGAGTATTCTAGTCAGAAGACTTGGATTCAATTCTTAGTTTTATCAATGTGTGACTGTGAAATCACTTTACCTCTCTGGACTTTAATTTCCTGTTATGTAAAATAAGAGTTTGTTAGATTTTTCTAAAACCATTTTCCCCTTCTTTTCTCTTCCCTTCCCATCCTTGCCCTTCAATTCTCTTTCCTTCCTCATCCTTCCCTTCCTCTATTTCCTTGTATTACTTATTTTCTTTGTTCTGCATATTTCACTCTGTATTCATTGTCCATTGAATTATGAATTGAGTGGTCCAAATCTATATGAAAGTTTCACAGGATGTTAGGCAGATAAATTGGGATTTGTACAGTCGTAGGAAGTACTCCTATTGATGAAATCACAAATTGGTCAAATGATTGAAATATATAATGCAGAAAAACACATTTTTCCATGCAAAAAAATTTTTGTGACATTTTATTTCATGATTTTTTTTTCTTTTGGGAGATGTTATCCACACATTGAAGCTATAATCCATAAAGGAGACAAATCCTTATATTAAAAATGTAACTAACAAAATATTAGGACAATTTTTCCTTACTAAAGGAAAACACATTACCTGTTTTCAAAATAAATTAATTCATTATCCAATTATTAAGTACCGATTATATTCATAGAACTATTCTGGGCATGAGTAGCAAATTAATAATATTTGCTCTAATAGATCATTAAAAGAAAAAATATAAACACAAATGGTTAAAGTTAAGAAAATTGCATGATTAGCTCTATTTGTTATATTGGATTCTATCACAGATCATTGAACTTTTTAAGAATGTATGGTTCTGTGATTTCTTTCTAAGAACAATTTGTTCCATTATAATCTTAGAAACATTTGACTATGTTAAGTGAAGTTACTAATTTGAGAAGATATGACATCAATTGTGTTCTGATTTTAGAACATTCAAGGGTTTAGAATCACTTCTACCCAATAAAAAGTAATACAATTGTGGAACAGGAAGGTGAAAAAGAGGATAAGAAAAAAGGGAGGAGGAGGAGAAAAAGAAGGTAAAGGAAGAGGAAGAGGGGGAAAAAGAGAAGAAGGAGAAGAAGTAGAAGAGAAGAAGAGGAGGAGGAAAAGGAGAAGGAGGAGGAGGAAAAGGAGGAGAAAGAGAAGGAGAAGAGGAAGAAGAAGAAGAAAAGGAGGAGAAGGAGGAGAAAGAAAAAGAACGAGAAAGAGAAAGAAAGAGGAGGAGAAGAAGAAAAGAAGGAGGAGAAAGAGGAGGAGGAGAAAAAGAAGAAGAAGAAGAAGAAGAAGAAGAAGAAGAAGAAGAAGAAGAAGAAGAAGAAGAAGAGAAGAAGAAGAAGAAGAAGAAGAAGAAGAAGAAAAGGAGGAGAAGGAGGAGAAAGAGAAGGAGAAGAGGAAGAAGAAGAAGAAAAGGAGGAGGAGGAGGAGAAAAAGAAGAAGAAGAAGAAGAAAAGAAGGAGGAGAAAGAGGAGGAGGAAAAGGAGAAGGAGGAGAAAGAGGAGGAGAAGAAGAAAAGGAGGAGAAGGAGGAGAAAGAGGAGGAGGAAAAGAAAGGAAAGAAGGGAGGGAGGGAGAAAAGAAGGAAGGATGGAAAGAATGAAGAGTGGAGAAGGTAAAGGTGAAATAAAAGGAAAATAGGAAAAGGAAGTAGGGGGAAAGAAGTAGTAAAACAATGAGCAACAGAACAATTGATTTACATCTTTCACTTGTCAACTAGTTTTAGCATCATATATACATAACAAGAAAGCTTAATTGGGAGAATCAAGCAGGCGGGTTTAATTTTGCTTTGGCTCCACTGCATCTGTTGGAAATTTGCTGGTTCTTACACTCTTCAGTGGAGCAGAACATATTGAAGAATAGATTTGGCAAGGCTTTTAGGACACTTGAAAATATCTCATGAACTTGCCAAGTTTTTATTCTAGCATTTGTGAAGAGTTGCTAAGTTTTGTTTATGATTATTAATGGATTCAAAACAGCATTAAAGAGATTGGAGAAAATGAATTTGTAATTATTGTTCAAGGGAATTAATTCTGAAGTGAAATGCAGTGTTGGAAAATAAAACCTGGAAATGATAAATCTCTATAGAGAGACTAGAGCAAATTGCAAATAAGAATTAAGATTTAAAACAATCAGTTAGCCTCATCACATTGGCTTCTTTCAGCATAAACTACAGTCTTCAGACTTCATAAGTCACAATTTCTGCATATTGTCATCCCTTGTAGAAATAGCCTGATTGTAACATATTTGAAAAAAATAGCCTATTTATTTTCTAATATATATTTGAGGACTTATTTTTTAAATTAATACTTGAATCCAAGTTCAAGAGATATAAAGTATATGTGTGCACATGAGTGTGTCCTCAATACCTTAAACAGAGAGATGAAAGTAAAAGTCACTTAACAGACACTAATTGGAATTGGTTGGTTTGAATTATTTTATTTGATTGAACTCTAATTGAAATAAAGTTGAAGACTTGTTCAGGGTTCTGAAAGAGTTTTACCTTTTATCCCATTTATTTTCACAACAATCCAATAAGGTAGATACTATTATTTACTGCCATTTTACTTTTGAGAAACTGAGGCAATTGGAGGTTAAGTGATATGTCCACAGTCACACAAATAGTAAGTATCTGAGGTCAGGTTTAAAACTCGCCTTCTTCACTCCAGATACAGCAATCTTTTTTTTTTTTTTTTGACAATTTATTGCTTTAATTTTTTTTTAAATGTGGTATTTACATTTGTATAGAAGTTTTCATAATTATCTCATTTGATTCTCACAAAAATCTCTTTTTTTGCATTTTAACAGTATCTTTCTTTTTCTTATTATAACTTTTTATTTTCAAAACATATGCATGGATAATTTTTTCAACATTAACCCTCACAAAACTTTGTGTTCCAATTTATCCCTCCTTCCCTCCACTTGCTCCTCTAGATGGCAAGTAATCCAATATATGCTAAACATGGTAAAAAACATATATTAAATCTAATATTTACATACATTTTATACAATTATCTTGCTGCACAAAAAAAATCAAATCAAAAAGAAAAAATGAGAAAGAATATAAAATGCAAGCAAATAATCAAAGAAAGAGTTAAAATGCTATGTGATACATATTCAGTTTCCACAGTCTTCTCTCTGGGTGTAAATGGCTCTCTTCATCACAAGATTATTGAAACTGGCCTGAATCATCTCATTGTTTATAAGATCCATGTCTATAACAATTGATCA
The DNA here is from genome assembly GCF_016432865.1 of Antechinus flavipes. Lineage (NCBI taxonomy): Eukaryota > Metazoa > Chordata > Mammalia > Dasyuromorphia > Dasyuridae > Antechinus > Antechinus flavipes. Next base: position 442,600,245 of record NC_067398.1, read on the forward strand.
TCATAGAATCTTGCTGTTGCTATGTACAATGATCTCCTGGTTCTGCTCATTTCCCTTAGCATCAGTTCATGTAAGGCTCTCAGGACTACCTAAAATCATCCTGCTGATTATCTCTTATAGAATAATAACATTCTATAACATTCGTACATCATAAATTATTCAGCCATTTTCCAACGGATGGATATCCAGTTTCCTGCCTCTACAGAAAGGGCTACCACAAACATTTTTGCACATGCGGATCTCTTTTCCTTCCTTAAGATGTTCTTGGGATATAAGCCCAGTAGAAACACTGCTGGATCAAATGGCATCACATCTTGATATACCCTTGGGCATAGTTCCAAAAGGCTCTCTAGAATGGCGGGACCAGTATTATAACTTCACCAGCAATTCATCCATGTCCCAGTTTTCCCACATCCACTCCAACACTCTTTACTATCCTCTCATGTCATCCCAGCCACCCCAAGAAGGCTGCAGTAGTACTCCATATCCATCCCAATTTTCATCCCTTCAATCAATAGCGATCCAGAGCACCCCCATTCCCACATGATAAGAAATGGTAATTTCCCCCTCCAAAAATTGTCTGCCCACAGCCTCTGACCATCCACGAACTGGACTTGAAATCCCATAAACTTAAGTCAACTCTCTACATATTCCAGAAATGAGGTCCCCATTAGAACCACTGGATGGAAAAATGTTCTCCAAGTTACTCCCCTTTAATCCTGTCTGCTCCTGTGCAAAAACACTTCAACTCAACATAATGAAAATTATCCATTTTATGTTCAATAATGAATTTCAGTTCTTCTTTGGCCACAAATTCCTTCCTTCTCCACAGATCTGAGAGGTAAATTTTCCTTTCTTCTTATAATTAGTTTATAATATAACTATTTATGTGTAAATGAACCCATTTCAACCTTATATTGGTATATGGTGTTAGGGAGGGGTCAATGCCTAGTTTCTGCCATACTAGTTTCCAATTTTCTGAGCAGCTTTTGTCAAATAGTGAGTTTTTATCCCTAAAGCTGGGATCTTTTAGTTTGTTAAATACTAAATTACTAGAGTCATTTACTATTTCGTACTGTAATCCTAATCCATTCCACTGATAGATTACTATATTCATTAGCTAATAACAAATAGTTTTGATGAAATTGGTCTTTAATATTCTTTCTCTGTTTTCAGCTTCCTGGTTTAGATATCAGTACTATATCTGTGTCATATAAGAAATTTGGTAGGATTCCTTTTTCCCCTAATTTTTCCAATAGTTTGCTTAGTATTGGAATTAATTGTTCTTTAAATATTTGGTAAAATTAACATGTAACTCCATCTGGCTCAGGAGCTTTTTTTTAGGAAGTTGATTAATAGCTTTTTTAAAAATTTCTTTTTCTAAAATGGGACTATACAAATAATTTATTTCCTCTTCTGTTAACATGGGCAATCTATATTTTTGTAAATAGTCCTCCATTTCACTTAGATTATAAAATGTATTGACATATAATTGGGTAAAATAACTCCTAAATTATTTCCCTAATTTCCTCTTCATTAGTAGAGAGTTCTCCCTTTTCATTTTTGAGACTATTTGATTTCCTTCTTTTTTTTTCTAATCAAAGTATTTAATGGTTCATCCATTTTGTTGATTTTTTTCATAAAACCAACTCATTGTTTTATTTATTAATTCAATAGTTTTCTTACTTTTAATTTTATTAATCTCCCCTTTTCAGAATTTCACATTGATATTTGATTAGGGATTTTATTTCTTTTTCTTTTTTTAGCTTTTTCAGTTGCGATCCCAATTCATTTTTCTTCTCTGTAATGCAAGTATACATCAAGAGATATAAAATTGCCTAAATAGCTGCTTTGTTTGCATCCCAAAATATTTGATATATTGTCTCATTGTTTTCATTCTCTTGAATTAAATTGATTGTGTTTATGATTTGTTGTCTCACTCACTTATTCTTTAGGATTAGATTATGAATATCCAATTATTTTTTTAATCTATTGTCTCACCTGGCCTTTTATTCCATGTTTCTTTTCTTACATCATGTTCTGAGAAAAAATGAATTTCTGTTTTCTGCATTTTTTTGAGGTTTTTATGCCTTAATATATGGCCAGTTTTTGTATAGGTTCCATGAACTGCTGAGGAAAAAGTACATTCCTTTCTGTCTCAATCCTATTTTCTCCAAAGGTCCCTCATTTTTTCTAGGATTGTATTTACCTTCTTAACTTCTTTCTTATTTATTTTGTGTTTTGATTTATCCAGTTCTGAGAGAACAAGATTGAGATCCCCCATTAGTATAGTTTCACTGTCTAATTCTTCTTGCAGCTCTCTTAATTTCTAGAGTAATTTGGATGCTATGCCACTTGGTGCATTTGTGTTTAGTATTGATATTACTTCATTATCTAAGTTACCTTTAAGTACAATGTAGTTTCCTTTCTTATATCTTTTACTTAGATCTATTTTACTTTTGCTTGATCTGAGACCTGGATTGCTACCCCTACTTTTTTTTTTTTTTTTAACCTTGGTTGAACCATAATAGATTCTGCTCCAGTCTTTTACCTTTACTCTAAAATCACTGTGCTTTAAATGAGTTTATTATAAACAACAAATTATAGAATTCTGGCTTTTAATGCAGTCTGCTATCCACTTCCATTTTAAGGGAGAGTTTGTCCCATTCACATTCAGAGATAAAATTACTAATTATATTTCCTGCCCTCTTTTTTTTTAACCCTCAGTTATATTTTTTCTTCCCTTTCCTCTTTTTCCTCCTCCTTAGTATTTTATCACTGATCACTCACTCCCTCAAATAGCCCTCCCCTTTTGCAGCTCCTTCCCTTTCTTATACCTTTTCCCTTATACTTTGGTTCTTCCTTCTATTAGTCTCTTCCTTTCATTTCCCCCTTCCCCTCCTACTTCCCATTACAGTGAAACAAGCTTCTCTGTAAAGTCAAGTATGTGTGATATTTTCTCTTTGAGCCAAATCTGATGAGAATAAAATTTGCACGATTCTCATCCCCCTCCCCTCATTTGCTCAATTGCAATTGGTCTTTTTTTGCATCCTCATGGGAAGTAATTTACCCCATTTTAATTCTATTTTTCTCTTCTTCCAGTAGAATCACCTTTCCTCCTCTAATTTCTTTTTTAAATCATCACAATAAAATCAAATTATATCTACATAGTCTAAGTATACCCATAACCAAGGTGCAGATCTCAAGAATTAAACATATCATTTTCCTTTATAATGATATGAGTTTAAAATTTTTAAACAAAAGTTATTTTTTCTTTCCTTTTTAGCTTTTTATGCTTTTCTTGAGTTCTGTGTTTGAAGATCAAATTTTCTATTTTATTCTGGCCTTTTCATCAGAAATAGATGAAATTATCTTGTTTCATTGAATGCCCACCATTTTCCCTAAAAGATGATGCTTAATTATCCTGGATAGTTGATTCTTGGCTACAATCCAAGTTCCTTTGCCAGTTAGAATATCAGATTCCAGGCTCTTTGATCTTTTTTGTTTTAACTGATTGAAATGAATTTATTATTTTAAGAGAAAGGCAAGCTCCCAATATACTTTATTTTTTTAATTATTTTAATTTTTTATATTTTATTATTATTATAGCTTTTTATTTACAAAACATATGTATGGGTAATTTTTCAACATTGACCCTTGCAAAACCTTCTGATCCAAATTCTCCCCTTCTTTCCTCCATCCCTACCCTAGATGGCAGTTAGTCCAATACATGTAAAATATGTTAAAATATATGTTAAATCCAATATATGTATACATATTTATATATTTATCTTGCTGCACAAAAAAAAAAAAGTGGATCTAGAAAGGAAAAAAAAAAAAAACTTGAGAAGGAAAATAAAAATACACGCAAACAATAACAGAAAGAGTGAAAATTCCAAGTTGTGGTCCACACTCATTTCCCATAGTTCTTTCTCTGGGTGTAGATGACTCTCTTCACTGCTGAACAATTGGAACTGGTTTGAATCATCTCATTGTTGAAGAGAGCCACGTCCATCAGAATTGATCATCGTATAGACTTGTTGTTGCCATGTATAATGAAATCCTGGTTCTGCTAATTTCACTTAGCATCAATTCATGTAAATCTCTCCAGGCCTCTCTGAAATCATCCTGTTGGTCATTTCTTACAAATAGTAATATTCCATAACATTCATATACCATCATTTATTCAGCCATTCTCCAATTGATGGGCATCCATTCAGTTTCCAGTTTCTAGCCACTACAAAAAGGGCTGCTACAAACACTTTTGCATATGTGGATCCCTTTCCCTCCTTTAAGATCTCTTTGGAAATAAGCCCAGTAGTAACACTGCTGGATCAAAGGGTATGCACAGTTTGATAATTTTTTCAGCATAATTCCAAATTGCTCTCCAATATGGTTGGATTTGTCCCACCAACAATGTATCAATGTCTCAGTTTTCCCACATCCCCTTTTTCATTATTAACTTTTCCTGTCATTCTAGCCAATCTTAGAGTTGTGTAGTGGTATCTCAGAGTTGTCTTAATTTGCATTTCTCTGATCAATAATGATTTGAAGCACCTTTTAACAAAACTAGAAATAATTTAAATTTCTTCATCTGAAAATTGTCTGTTCATATCCTTTAACTATTTATAAATTGGAGAATGACTTAATTTCTTATAAATTTGAGTCAATTCTCTATATATTTTGGAAATGAGGGCTTTATCAGAACCTTTGAATGTAAAATGTTTTCTCAGTTTATTGCTTCCCTTCTAATCTTGTCTGCATTAGTTTTGTTTATACAAAACCTTTTTAACTTAATATAATTAAAATTATCTATTTTGTGATCAATCATGATCTCTAGTTCTTTGGTCACAAATTCTTTTCTCCTCCACAGGTCTGAGAGGTAGACTATCCTATGTTCTTCTAATTTGTTTATAATCTCATTCTTTATTTGTAGATCTATCATGTCTAATTTCTCTAGTATTCTCTAGTATATATTATTCCCTCTTCCCCCATCTTTCCATCCACTAAAACATCTTTTCTGTGCCTCTTTTATGTCATATAATTTACTCCATTGTACATCTTCCTGCGACCTTCTCTCAGTGTCTTCTTCCTTCTCAACCCATAATTATTTTTAGATAATAACCATATTATATGAAACTCACACTTTTGTGTTCTCTCTGTCCTAATAATGTGAAAATTTTTAGGGTTTCAAGTATAATTTTCCTTGAAGAACATGAGCAACTAGACTTTACTGAATCCCTTATGATTTCCCTTTTATGTTTACCTTTTTATGCTTGTGTCTTATATTGAAAGACAAATTTTCTATTCACCAATCAGAAGTGCTTGAAAATTGTATATTTCATTGAATATACATTTTTCCTTGAAGAATTATATTCAGTTTTCCTGGGTAGGTGATTCTTGGCTGTAATCCTAGCTTTTTTGCTCTTTGGAATATTTTATTTAAAGTCCTCAAATAGTTTAAGGTAGAAACTGCTAAATATTGTGTTATCCTGACTATGGGTACATAAAATTTGAATTATTTATTTTTGACTGCTCATACTATTTTCTCTTTGATCTGGAAGTTCTGGAATTTATGTATATCATTGAAAGGTTTTATTTTTTGGGGGGGCGGGGATCTCTTTCAGAAAATGATCAGTGGAGTCTTTCAATTTCCATTTTATCCTCCAGTTCTATAAATTAGGATAATTTTCTTTGATAAGTTCTTGAAAGATATTATCTAGACTCTTTTTGATCATGGTTTTCTGGTAGTTCAATAGTTCTCAATTTATCTATCCTTAATCTATTTTCCAGGTCAACTTTTTAAAGGAAATATTGCATATTTTGTCCTCTCTCCTGATCATTCTGATTTTCTTTTATTTTTTTGAATATATCATAAAGTCATCAATTTTGACTTTACCACATATAATTTCTAATGAATTATTTTCTTCTGTGAGATTTTGTGCCTCTTTTTATATTTGATCAATTCTACTTGATCATTTCTGATTTTCAAGATGCTCTTCACTAGATTTTTATGCTTATTTTACCATTTAGGCTGTTGTATTTTTTAAGGTATTTTCTTCATTAATTTTTGTGCCTTCTTCACCAAGTTGCTGACTTTTTATTTCTTCCATAGACTGAGAACAGATTATATTTTTTTTTTCTTGGAGACTTTGAATGTAGGTGCTTTGACTTTGTATCATTCAGAAAAGAATTTGTGTTTTGATCTTACTTGAGGGCATAATAACCTTTTATGGTCAGAATTTTTTTTCTTTTACTAATTTTCTCAGCCTATTGCTTGAATTTAACTCTTTGTTAAAGTAGGACCTTGTTCCCAGGATGGTGGTTGCACTGTGCCAAGCTTCAGGAGTTTTGCATAGCTTTATTTCAGATACATTTCTAGGGATCTGTGAGTTTTTAGTTTTCCTAAGGTAGCATATCCTTTATTGTTATTATTATAGTTTTTATTGACAAAACATATGCATGGGTAATTTTTCAACATTGACCCTTGCAAAAACTTCTGTTCCAACTTTTCCCCTTCTTCCCCCCACCCTCTCCCCTAGATGGCAGGTAGTCCCATACATGTTAAATATGTTAAAGTATATGAATTAACATCAGTTTTGACAGTTCTTGAATCCTTTCTCTTTCTTCTTTCAATGGTCATTTTACCTTTTCTATGACATCTGGGCAGTTATCTTTGATGGTTTACTAAAAAATAGTGTCTAGGATCTTTTTTTCATCATGTATTTCAGGGAGTCCAATAATCTTTAACTTGTCTCTCCTAGATCTATTTTCCAGGTCAGTTGTTTGCCCCATTAAATATTTTACATTTTTTTTCTATTTTTTTTCTTTTTCTTTTTTTGTTTTACTTGACTGATTCAAGGCAACAAGCCTTATTGAGTGATGCATTTCCATTTGTTCAATTCTGAATTTTAGTGTGTTATTTTCTTCATTTATTTCTTTGATACTTCTTTTTATATTTGTCCAACTGAATTTTTGAATGAGTTGTTTTGTTTGATGGGATTTTTTTTTTTGATTTCACAAATTTTGTTTTTTAAGAAGTTACTTTCTTTTTCTGTTTCACAAATTCTATTTTTCTGGGAGTTGCTTTCTTTTTTTCAGTTTGTCAAATCTATTTTTTAATAAGTTCTATGCCTTTTCCATTTCACTATGTCTATTTTGTATTGCCTTTTCTAAATTCTCTTGCAAGGTCTTCATTTCCTTTCCCCATTTTTCCTCTAGCTCTCTTTTAAGATCCTTTCTAAGTTCTTCTAGGAGAGCCTTGTGTGATGGGATCAGGTTATTTTACAGCTTGGAGCTTCATCTGGAGACAATCTGCCTTTAGTCTCCTCAGGGTTTGAAATCTGTTCTCTTTTGCCATGAAAGCTGTCAATTGTTAAGAGTCCCCTTTACTTTTTTACTCATTTTTTTAAGTTAAGGTCTTGCCTTTAGGGCAGGAGATGTTTTTCAAGCAACTGCAGCTGCATTGCATCAGTGCTGATTCACTCCTGGTGCTGGCTCTGCTCCGGGACTCTGTGCTATCTGCTCTAGTGTTTGTGGTTGGAGTCTGCTCAGCCACTCTGAGACTGGCCTGCTCCTTGATTCTGAGCTATCTGTGCTGGCATTTGTGGTCAGCTTCCTGGGCCTCGCTGTCTCTCTCCCACTTCCGATTGAAACAATCCTTCTTTGGTCATTTCCTCCTGCAAACTCTCTACCCGAGGGAGGTCACACCACCACACTGAGACTGCTCTGCCCGGGGGCTTTGCTCTGTCTGTACTGACATTTGTGGTCAGCTGTTTGTGCTTTGCTGCTTCTCTCCCACTTCTGCCCGAAATAGATCTTTTCTAGTTTGTTTCGTCCCACAAATTCTCTACTCCAGGAGTTATATGTGCTGGTGTTTATACTGGTTGCTTTGGGTGCCTCCCTCCCATTTCCAGTTGAAATAGACCTTTTTTTGGCAATCTTTGAATTTATCTTCTGCTGATAATTTGTTACAGTTCCAATATTTGTGGGTTCTGCCAGTCCAGAGCTTATTCAGAGGCTGGATTTCATAATTATTGTGAGGGTTGTAACGAAGGTCAGAGAGAAATGTGTATTGTCTCCACTATCTTGTCTCTGCCCCCACCCCGTCCCCCCTAAAGTAGCATATTCTAAGAAGAGGTATGTTTACTATTCCCCTGGACTGTTCTCTGGTCTGTGAGTGATCATAAGCACTCTTTTCTCCCCTGGGGCTGTGAGAAGGGTTCTGGCTCCACTGTAGCTACAAACAGCCTCTTAACCCTGGGATTGCCATTGAAGACTGTAAACATGGAGAAAGCAATGGAGCCCTGTCTCAGTGCTAACAAAAAAGACCTCTGCAATCTCTTTCTGAGCAGTTTTCTACTTCCTTATCAACTGTGTACTGAAAACCCCAGAAGCAGCTACTGCTACTGCTGATTCAGTGGTGCCCAAGGCCTATTCTTGGTTTGCTGGATCTGGTGCTATGCTGACATGGTGTGAATTGGATGATGCTCAACTCTCAGCTCAGTGTGACAGAACTTTCATGGTGAGAAAGAAAGAAAGAAGGAGAAAGAGAGAGACAGAAAGGAAGGAAGGAAGGAAGGAAGGAAGGAAGGAAGGAAGGAAGGAAGGAAGGAAGGAAGGAAGGAAGGAAGGAAAGAAGAAAGAAAGAGAGAGAGAGAAAGAAAGAAACAGAGAAAGAGAGAGAGAAAAAGAGAGAGAGAGAAATAGAGAAAGAGAGAGAGAAAAAGAGAGAGAAAGAAAGAAACAGAGAGAGAGAGAGAGAAAGAAAGAAAGAGAGAAAGAGAAAGAAAGAGAGAGAGAGAGAAAGAAAGAAAGAAAGAGAAAAAAGAGAGGGAAAGAGAGGGAGGGAGGGAAAGAGGAAAGGAAGAGTAAAAGAAGTAGGGAAGGAGGAAAGGAGGGAGGAATAAATGAAAGAAGGAAAAGAAAAGAAAGAAAAAAGAAAAGAAAATAGTTTCAGTTATCTTCTTGTGAATAAATCAATATCTTTGCTGCAAGGAAAAATCCTGACATTGTATTATAGATATAGAGCTGGACCTAAGAGAGCATCTAATTCTACTCATCACTTTAAATATGAGGAAATTGAGTCCTGCTATGTTAGAACTTCTCCAAGTGTTTTTCTATATGCATTATCAATAGAAAATCTGATATTGAAACTGGGACTTCTGATTCTAAAGCTAATACTCTTTCACATGTTCACTGCAGATCCATCATGGACTATTTCACTTGCAATGACCGTGTATCAGAGTAGCAAAACACAGTGGTACTTGATAATCACATATCCATAAGGGAAAGAGCTTCTTTGATGAGTTTCTTCCTATCACACAGGTTTTTAGTATACCTTATATCTCTCTATATATAATTTATTCAAAGACCTTGATTTTATACTTGTAAAATAATTCCACTTTGTCTTTATTTAATTGACATGAATATCTATCAATTATGTATATTTATATACATTTACATATATATTTGCATGCATATGCCAAATTGTTATATAGTGAAAAAATCTGAATTTTATGTATTTAAGTGCACAGAAACAATATCATTTCTGATATCTAAGAAAATAAACAACTTGCATATAAGTTTAGATAAAAAAGAGAGGTATATTAAAATAAATTACATGCTTGGTGATTCTATCACTTCTTTTGATACCATCCTATATTAGTTTGCTTATTTGTAAAATGCATATAATGACACTTGCACTTATCTCACATGTGCTAACATGTGTTAATATGTGATATTGTGATATCACACACAATTATGATGACAGCATTTTCTAAGTACTATAAGTTTGGCTTTTATTCTGGTTGAAACTGAGGGAGAAGATAGAATTTTAATGTAGCTCTAGATCCTTCTTGCAAAGGCAGAACAATTTTAGAACATAATCCCATGATAGTTTGACAGTGAATTTGGCTAATGAAATGACCTTGTGTCATAATTAGAAAGTGCTACATGTTAGAGGGTAGGCTTAAATATTCCAAGAAGCATCATATTTTTTCACTAGATCATTTATGATCTCACCCATGCCATCAAATCATACTGATGAAAAGAAGTAGGTTAAATCCATTATTCAGGATGTTCAGTTTGGTTTAGATTGACTGAACCTTTTCATTTTATGAATATGTCTGGTCTTCTTCTCTAAATATAGCCTTTAATTTTTTTAAATTTATGGTAAAATTAAATACAAATTAGAAAAGAAAAAAATTCTTCAGCATCCCCTCTTAGTGATATCAGCCAGGGTGAAGTGCAGAACATTGAAATAAATAGTTGAGGAAAGATAGAATTAGTACATATTCCTTATCCCAGAGCTTTATGGAACATCACCCATTTCTTTCAGCAAGAGAATTGAAAGATACTTCAGCATCACGGGGGAAAAAGTTCTAATCAATTTACATTTCAAATGAAATGCAGAATATTTAAAACCCCACAGTAAAAAATGCCAAATTTAAAGCAATTAAATGTCAAGAAAAAAATTGTGAAGGTTGTGAATCATTTGCTAAGAATAAGAATCAATTTAATCCTCTTCTTTACAGTATTCTGGAAGTACTCCTGCCTAAGAACAAAACAGAGATGGCTGTTTCTTTCTCTTGGCATCTCTCTTTATTCTGCTCCCTCAGCCCCGTAATTTTGTCCTACAAAACTTAGACTACATATCCTAAAGAACCACTTGAGCACAACAATATTCAGATGTCTAAATGTTCATTGGCTAAGTCAAAATTGAAAAAAAAAAGTGTTTTTTTTCTTTATATATAACACCTCTTTAAATATATATATGATTTATATGTGTATGTGTGTGTGTGTGTATATATATATATATATATATATATATATATATATATATATATATACACACATGTAAATATCTAGAAATATAACCTACATATACAAATCTATGTTATACATCTATATATACATACATCTGGATCAATCTATCATGTATTATTTGGCCCTCATAACACACTTGTGAGGCAAGCAGTTTAAATTTAATTATTCCCTCTGATGATGAAATGAGACTAAGAAACATCAGTTGTTTTGCCCAAGTAGTCACTTATACAGTCACTGGAAGAGTTGAAATTAAAACCCAGTTCTTCTGAGTCCAAGTATGGTTCTTTCTCCCCTGGAGATAGATAGTTATGCAGAAAAAGCATGACTTTTATGCATTGTGTTGTTCTCTTACCCTTGTCCTTGCTAAGGAAATTTCTTTCTGGAACTGCTGAGCCTACAGAGAAAAAAACTGAGAGAACCATCCTGCACTAAATCTTTCCAATATATTCCCTTCTCTATATACATACAGCCATATTGCCATCACTGTAGCTCAGATCCTTATCCATTCACATGCAGACAACTGTTTTCATCTCTTTTATATTCCTTAGTTTTCATCCTCACCATTTCCTAAACCATCTTCCACAAAAATGGCCAACAAATCTTCCTAAAACACAAACCTGACCATTAGTCAATAATCAAGCATTAATTAAGTTCCTCCATGTGCTTGTCACTCTGCTAAGCAATGAGAATATAAGTACAAAAACTAAAACAACTCCTGCATACAATGAATTTCCATCTGTTCCTGTCACTTTCATGGCTTTTCTTTGCCTCTAAATAAAGCACAAAGTTGGCATTTAGGGCCCTCCATAACTGGTGCTCCCATCATAGCCATATTCCAAAATTTCCTTCACATATGAAGCCATGCTGGTGGTATAGTGGATAAAATGTTGTACTTTTAATCTAGTGTGCCTGAGTTTCTGTTTGTCTTACACACGATTTAACTAAGCAAAATCCATCTCCAAAATGGAGAGAGTAATAGCACTTATTTTACAGGTTTGTGGTAAAAATCAAATAACATCTTAAAGGGTTTCAAAATGAAGTGATTAAAGGAAATAATTTCTAAGTTTTCTCCTCAGCTTTTATTCTGATCCTTACTGGTAGTCTGGCACAGTAATTTATTATACTAAACTTATATAGAAATTACTTTCCTTAACATACTATTTATTCTAGTCAAACTCATCCACTAGGCCACCTAGAAGTATCTATAGCCATCTTCTAGGTGGTGCAGTTAATAGAGTTCTGATAAAGAAGTTAAGAGGGTCTGAGTTCAAATGTGTTCTGAAAAACTCGCTGTGTCAATCTGAACCACTCGTTTAACTTTTCTCTGCCTCTCCATATATGGAGAAAATAATAAAACTGTTGAAGGGGGGAGGTAAGCTGCCACGAGGCTTGCCAAAGCTGTATCCTGGATACTGGAGTCTGGAGCCTCTCTCCTCCTCATCCTGCTGCCAAGTGACTCTGGCTTCTGTCCCCCATCCCCCAATTCTTGCCTACAATTCTCTCATCACCAAACATTCAGCAAGCACCAATAGTGAGGAGAGCCATCACATCACTATCTCATCTAAATATGTATATAGAGCCATTGTCTCACATAGAATAAGTAATTAGCCTTAAGTGCTCTGTTGTCTAATTCAAGCACACCTTTTTTGGAGTTTCAGCCCTCTACACACTGTTATTCCCGAGTTGTTGTGAAAGTGAAATTAGATAATATTTTGCAAAATGCTTACACAATGTCTAGTACATCACAAATGTTAATAAATGTTTATTTCTTTCCTTCCTTCTTAAACTCAGTATTCAATATCTCATCCCCTGCCCTTTGCCTAGAATACACACTTTCTTCACCTGGACTTCCTATAACTGTTTTTTCTCCTTTAAGATTGTGTAAAATACTTCTCAGTGTTAGTGCTTTCTCTCTCTTTGGATAATTATGTATCTAGGCTTAACTGTTTACATACCACACTCTTCACAAAGTAAGGGAGTACCCAGAAAGCTGATGTCAGCTTCATAAAGTCCTGAATTCAAGTCTTGCCATCATACCCATAATGATAACTTGGACAAATCATTTAAAACTCTGTGCTTGAGTGTCTTTCTAATACTCTAAGGTAGATAAGAATTAGTTCAAGAGAACTTCTTTATTCTAAATTCCTTCTACCAATGAAACTACAAGTGTGGTAAAAAATAAATAAAAAACCCTGAAAATCCTCCCTCTGGAATGTAAGTTCTTTGTGGAAGAATTGTTTTCTTCTTCTTCCTTTGTGTCCCCTGTATTACTTTGTATATAGTCAGAGTTTAATAAAAACTTATCGAGGTGTATGATAAAAGGATTATATGCATTATTCCTTGAATGCTCTCCTCATCTCTCATCTCTGACTTTGGACTTCCTTCAAATCCTAAATAAAATCCATCTTCTGGTCAAGGAGGTACAGCAAAGATGGTATAGTACATACTGGGATCCAGTTGAACTCAACCTAGATTCCCCTCCAAACAACTTTAAAATAAGTCTTCACATCACAATTTGGAGTAGACAGGACAACAAAGAAGCAAGGGAAAACTTTGTCAAGCCCAACACAATTTAGGAGCCATATGGGAGGACTATATTGCAGGGTTGGTCACATCTCAATTAAGAGTAAACAAAGAACCCCAACAATGGACTTGGGAGGCTGCAGGAAAAGCAGAGTAGTAGCAGCACATTGGAAAAAATCCAATGTGCTAAGTCCAATGATGGTAAGAGGGACAGACAGGTAATTAGAATAAGATTTTAGGGAATCACTTTCTAACAGTATTTGCAGTTGTTGGTAATTACAACTTATGGTTCTAGGTAGAAGTTGCAGGATGCAAAGGGGTGCTTATGATCAGTCACAAGGGAGTAGAAGACCTGGTCAAGGTATCAGGATCAAGCAATAGGACATGCAGCTGTAGGGAAGCAGTGACCCTTTCTGGATAAAGACTAAACTGTAGATCAAGTGTACTTACTCTTTTATCAGAATAGCATCATCTTCAATGAGATACTTGATGAACCAAAAATGCAAATTGAAATATGGTTTTCTGACTTTCTTAATTTTTTTTCCATTTTGTTTGCAATATGACTAACATGGAAATATATATTGCGTGATTTCACATTCATATCATAGTGGGTGAGATAGAGGTGGGAAGGAGAAAAAGAATCTGGGATTCAAAGTTTAAAAAGAGAAGAATGTTAAAAATAAATAAAAATAAATTTTATAAAAATATTTACCAAATTTGAATGAATTGGATTAGTCAGACAACAAGGATTTTTTAAGCAAACATTATGTGTCAAGCACTGTACTAAGTGCAGGGTTTTAGAAACCAGTTTATAAACCATGAGATAGTGTAATTTAGAAATAGAAGAGAAAAGATCTATTATAACATAATTGAGAAACCAGTTAATATAATTCAGAAAAATAAGAGAATGTATTCTGAAATATATTCCTTAACATGGAATATGTCATGTAGGAAATTTAATTTTGCAAAATTTGGAAACCCTTACTCTACTTTGAAAGATAAATTACCAGATCCCTGAGATGCCCCTATATCACATGTAAACCAGAAATTCATAGTATCACAAAAAGTCTAGAACAATAGCTGATTATACCATATATATACTTTTATCCAAGTAATATTTTCTAGATTCAAGAAGAACAGCCAAGAAGAGGTATTAACAATTTTTTTTTTAGAGAAATCTGTGTCAAACATGAAAATTTTCATCCCAGGAATACTAAGAATGTATTTCCTCTTTTCTTTAATAAAAAAAGAGAGAAAGAAAGGGAGGTAGAAGTAGCAGAAATTTGTGATGTATCCCATTATTAATCAATCCATTTTCCAAAATCTTTTGTGTCCAAACATCTGTGATGACTTATTTAAATTATGCAGTGGTCACATCAGTATATGCATCAATATTTTCAGCTAGAATGTAAATAAAAATCTACTTTTTCTTTAAAAAATAAGAAAACAGCTAACATAAAGAGCAAGTGGAAAATATTATTCACAAATATATTAAAATGCACAGATTATAAAGAAGCAGAGGTAAAATAAAAGCACAGCTACCAGAAAGACTAGGCATCTCTATCTCCCTCTGTGACCTCTATAGCCTAAACCAGCTTCAAAGTTTTCAAAGCCCCTGGAATGTACAGACTGTCAGAAGGAGAGATGCTGTTCTGGAATAACTATTTCCATTTCTGTTACCTTTTTATAAAACAAAAATAGCAAAAGATGGCCTGTCTGTCTGTGGACAAAGGCAGGATTTTGTATGCATTCAAATTGTCAAATATTTCACCAGAAAATGTATCAGGAAAAAATTCTTTGGGGAAAAAGACTCAAAAGAAGTAAGTTTGCTTTAGAATGTACTTATCATCAAATTAAACATGAATGCAACTTAATTTAAAATTCTAGCATATTTCACATCTTGTATGTATATTCATTTGAATAGGTATCTCCATCAAAAAAGAATTTCTAAGACAATAAGCATTTATTTACTACAATGTCTTTCTAAGAAAGTTTTGTCATTGTTTGTGGTCATTAGTAAATGCCCTTATAATGTTCTATTTCCTTCATATGCTGTAATATGGGTCAGAAAGAGATCAAATTGCATAAATCACAGAGAAATTCAGTGTCAAAAAACAGAAGTTTTGAGCATCTGAGAGAAAACATCTCAAAGGTCAAGATATAGAATGATTACAGAAGTGGTTTACAATACTTTGTTTTTCATAAGCTGATCTATTTAAGATTGCTTTAGGACTTGGAAATTTACAGAATATTCCTTTAAAAAGTCAATCAAAGAAATGTTTTGGTTACTACAAGAATATTGCATATGGACCATAGATGTTTTAGCATAAAATTAGCGATGGTTCTTTCCTCAAGAATAGAGCTTAATTTAAAGCAGCAGAACCTGGACAAGAGTCAGAAAATAATGAATCTAAATATATGAGAGAGAATAGGGACACCACTGAAAAGTAGTATTTGCTGAAAGCATCACATAAGTTATGACAGAACAGGGGACAGAGAAGTTTATAGAACTGATATCCTGACAGAAGTAGAAACAGCTAACTAAAGGCTCTGGACATAATGTGGGGAGCTGATCTGATTAGAGAAAAGTTCTACTTTTTGAGACAGCTGTTTGGAAGAAAGGTATAGCCTCTGCTCTGGGTGATGAGGTGACTGGAAGAGAGGCTACCTTACTCTCCAGCTTGAGAGAGTAAGCCCCTCAAAGATTTGTTTTGGTAGCTCTTTATTTCTCTCTAGGTTTGAGAGGGGTAAAATCTCTCAAAACTTATAGAGAATAATGCTTGAATTGCTTTGCAGTCACCAGGATTAAAGGAAATTGATTTGCACTAACAGAGTATTACACTTCTTCTTCAACACCTAGCCAAGGAAAGGCACCTGGGAAGATTCTCAGATTATCAAGCATAATTATACAGTTAGTTTTTTTAATTTTATTTAATAATTACTTTATATTGACAGAATCCATGCCAGAATAATTTTTTTTTTACAACATTATCCCTTGCACTTGTTTCTGTTCTGATTTTTCCCCTCCCTCCCTCCACCCCCTCCCCTAGATGGCCAGCAGTCTTATATATGTTAGATGTGTTGCAGTATATCCTAGAAACAATATATGTTTGCAGAACTGAACAGTTCTCTTGTTGCACAGGGAGAATTGGATTCAGAAGGTAAAAATAACCCGGGAAGTAAAACAAAAATGCAGATACTTCGCATTCGTTTCCCAGTGTTCTTTCTTTGGGTGTAGCTGCTTCTGTCCATCATTTATCAATTGAAAGTCAGTTAGGTCTCTTTGTCAAAGAAATCCACTTCCATCAGAATGTGTCCTCATACAATATCGTTGTTGAAGTGTATAATGATCTCCTGGTTCTGCTCATTTCACTTAGCATCAGTTCATGTAAGTCTCGCCAAGCCTCTCTGTATTCATCCTGCTGGTCATTTCTTACAGAACAATAATATTCCATAACATTCATATACCACAATTTACCCAGCCATTCTCCAATTGATGGGCATCCATTCAATTTCCAGTTTCTAGCCACTACAAACAGGGCTGCTACAAACATTCTGGCACATACAGGTCCCTTTCCCTTCTTTAGTATTTCTTTGGGATATAAGCCCAATAGAAACACTGCTGGATCAAAGGGTATGCACAATTTGATAACTTTTGGGGCATAATTCCATTGCTCTCCAGAATGGTTGGATTCGTTCACAACTCCACCAACAATGCATTAGTGTCCCAGTTTTCCCGCATCCCCTCCAACATTCATCATTATTTTTTCCTGTCATCTTAGCCAATCTGACAGGTGTGTAGTGGTATCTCAGAGTTGTCTTAATTTGCATTTCTCTGATCAATAATGATTTGGAACACTCTTTCATATGAGTGGTAATAGTTTCAATTTCATCATCTGAAAATTGTCTGTTCATATCCTTTGACCATTTATCAATTGGAGAATGGCTTGATTTCTTATAAATTTGAGTCAGTTCTCTATATATTTTGGAAATGAGGCCTTTATCAGAACCTTTAACTGTGAAGATGTTTTCCCAGTTTGTTGCTTCCCTTCTAATCTTGTTTGCATTAGTTTTGTATGTACAAAGGCTTTTTAATTTGATGTAATCAAAATTTTCTATTTTGTGATCAGTAATGGTCTCTAGTTCATCTTTGGTCACAAATTTCTTTCTCCTCCACAAGTCTGAGAGATAAACTATCCTATGTTCCTCTAATTTATTTATAATCTTGTTCTTTATGCCTAGGTCATGGACCCATTTTGATCTTATCTTGGTATATGGTGTTAAGTGTGGGTCCATGCCTAATTTCTGCCATACTAATTTCCAATTATCTCAGCAGTTTTTATTAAATAATGAATTCTTATCCCAGAAGTTAAGATCTTTGGGTTTGTCAAACACTAGATTGCTATAGTTGATTATTCTGTCTTGTGAATCTAACCTTTTCCACTGATCCACTAATCTATTTCTTAGCCAATACCAAATGGTTTTGGTGACTGCTGCTTTATAATATAATTTTAGATTAGGTACAGCTAGGCCACCTTCATTTGATTTTTTTTTCATTAATTCCCTTGAGATTCTCGACTTTTTATTGTTCCATATGAATTTTGTTGTTATTTTTTCTAGATCATTAAAATATTTTCTTGGAAGTCTAATTGGTATAGCACTAAATAAATAGATTAGTTTAGGGAGTATTGTCATCTTTATTATATTCACTCAGCCTATCCAAGAGTACTTAATATTTTTCCAATTATTTAAGTCTGACTGTATTTGTGTGGAGACTTTTTTATAATTTTGCTCATATAATTCCTGACTTTCTATTGGTAGATAGATTCCCAAATATTTTATGGTATCAACAGTTATTCTGAATGAAATTTCTCTTTGTATCTCTTGCTGTTGGGTTTTGTTGGTGATGTATAAAAATGCTGAAGATTTATGGGGATTTATTTTGTATCCAGCTACTTTGCTAAAATTATGAATTATTTCTAATAGCTTTTTAGTAGAGTCTCTGGGGTTCTCTAGGTATACCATCATATCATCTGCAAAGAGTGATAGTTTGGTTTCCTCATTGTCTACTCTAATTCCTTTAATATCTTTCTCGACTCTTATTGCCAAAGTTAGGGTTTCTAATACGATATTAAATAATAATGGTGATAGTGGGCAACCCTGCTTCACTCCAGATCTTATTGGGAAAGGTTCCAGTTTTTCCCCATTGCACATGATGCTTACTGATGGTTTTAAATATATGCTCCTGACTATTTTAAGGAAAAGTCCATTTATTCCTATGCTCTCAAGTGTTTTTATTAGGAATGGATGTTGGATTTTATCAAATGCTTTTTCTGCATCTATTGAGATGATCATATGGTTTTTGTTTGTTTGGTTATTGATATAGTCAATTATGCTAATAGTTTTCCTAATGTTGAACCAGCCCTGCATTCCTGTTATAAATCCTACTTGGTCATAGTGTATTATCCTGGGGATGATTTTCTGTAATCTTTTTGCTAATATTTTATTTAAGATTTTAGCATCAATATTCATTAGGGAGATTGGTCTATAATTTTCTTTCTCTGTTTTCAGCCTACCTAGTTTAGGTATCATTACCATGTCTGTGTCATAAAAGGAGTTTGGTAGCACTCCTTCAATCCCTATTTTTTCAAATAGTTTATTTAGCATTGGAGTTAATTGTTCTTTAAATGTTTGATAGAATTCACATGTAAATCCATCTGGTCCTGGGGATTTTTTCTTAGGGAGTTGATTGATAGTTTGTTCTATTTCTTTTTCTGAAATGGGACTGTTTAGAATATTTATTTCTTCCTCTGTTAGTTTGGGCAAGCTATATTTTTGGAGGTATTCTTCTATTTCATTTAAGTTGTCGAATTTATTGGCATAAAGTTGGGCAAAGTAACTCCTAATTATTGCTCTAATTTCCTCTTCATTAGTGGCGAGTTCTCCCTTTTCATTTTTAAGACTAACAATTTGATTTTCCTCTTTCCTTTTTTTAATCAGATTTACTAAGGGTTTGTCTATTTTGTTGGTTTTTTCATAGAACCAACTCTTAGTTTTATTAATTAATTTAATAGTTTTTTTACTTTCAATTTTATTGATCTCTCCTTTTATTTTAGGAATTTCAAATTTAGTGTTTGACTGGGGGTTTTTAATTTGTTCCTTTTCTAGTATTTTTAGATGCAAGCCCAATTCATTGACCTTCTCTCTCTCTATTTTATACAAATAGGCCTGTAGAGATATGAAATTTCCCCTTATTACCGCTTTGGCTGCATCCCATACATTTTGGTATGATGTCTCATTATTATCGTTTTCTTGGGTGAAATTATTAATTATGTCTATGATTTGCTGTTTCACCCAATCATTCTTTAGTATGAGATTATTTAGTTTCCAATTATTTTTTGGTCTACTTTCCCCTGGCTTTTTGTTGAATGTAATTTTCATTGCATCATGGTCTGAAAAGGATGCATTTACTATTTTTGCCTTACTGCATTTGAGTTTAAGGTTTTTATGTCCTAATATATGGTCAATTTTTGTATAGGTTCCATGAACTGCTGAAAAGAAAGTGTATTCCTTTCTGTCTCCATTACATTTTCTCCAGAGATCTATCATATCTAACTTTTCTAATATTCTATTTACCTCTTTGACTTCTTTCTTATTTATTTTGTGGTTTGATTTATCTAATTCTGAGCGGGCAAGGTTAAGATCTCCCACTATTATAGTTTTGCTGTTTATTTCTTCTTGCAGCTCTCTTAATTTCTCTTTTAAGAATTTAGATGCTACACCACTTGGTGCATATATGTTTAATATAGATACTGCTTCATTATTCATTCTACCCTTTAGCAAGATATAGTGCCCTTCCTTATCTCTTTTAATTAGATCAATTTTTGCTTTAGCTTGATCTGAGATCAGGATGGCTACCCCTGCTTTTTTGACTTCACCTGAAGCATAGTAGATTTTGCTCCAACCTTTTACCTTTAACCTGCATGTATCTCCCCGCTTCAGGTGTGTTTCCTGTAAACAAAATATTGTAGGATTCTGGCTTTTAATCCATTCTGCTAACCGCTTCCTCTTTATGGGGGAGTTTACCCCATTCACATTTATGGTTAGAATGACCAATTCTGTTTTACTTGCCATCTTGTTAACCCCGGTTTATGCTTTTCTCCCTTCTTTCCCCCTCACCCCCCTTCCCAGTATTAAGCTTGTGAGCACCACTTGCTTCTCACAGCCCTCCCTTTTTAGCATCTCTCCCCCCGCTTTAGAGTTCCTCCCCCTATCTTACCCCTTTCACTCCCAGTTTCCGTATTCCCTTCTGCTTAGCTTATTCCTTCCCTTTTCACTTTTCCCTTCTCACTTTTCAATGAGGTGGGAGAAGTTTCACCATAAATTGAATATATCTAAAATTTTTCTCTTAAAGCCAATTCTGAAGGCAGTAATATACCCACTATATTCATCCCTCTACATTCTTTCTCTCAGATATAATAGGTTTCCTTTGCCTCTTCATGAGATGTACTACCCCCACTTTACCCTTTTTCTGGTACAATGTCCTTTCCACATCTAGTTTCTAGAACAAGGCATACATGTATTCTTTATACATCTATATAGTCAAAATATAGTTCCCAAGATTAATCTTTACCTTTTTAGATTTCTCTTGAGTTCTATATTTGTAGATCAAACTTTTTGTTAAGTTCTGGCTTTTTCATCAAAAATAGGTAAAATTCGCTTACTTCGTTGAATGTCCATCTTCTTCCCTGGAAAAAGATGCTCATTCTAGCTGGGTAAGTTATTTTTGGTTGCATACCAAGTTCGTTAGCCTTTTGGAATATCATATTCCAGGCCCTTTGATCCTTTAATGTGGATGCTGCTAGATCCTGGGTGATCCTTATTGTGGCTCCTCGATACTTGAATTGGGTTTTTCTAGCCACTTGCAATATTTTTTCCTTCATCTGAGGGTTCTGGCATTTGGCCACTATATTCCTTGGTGTTTTGATTTTAGGATCCCTTTCAGTGGGTTATCGATGAATTCTTTCAATGTCTATTTTACCCTCTGTTCCTATGACTTCTGGGCAGTTCTCTTTGATAATTTCCTGAAAAATAGTGTCCAGGCTCTTTTTTTCATCATGCTTTTCTGGGAGTCCAATGATTCTCAGATTGTCTCTCCTGGATCTGTTTTCCAGGTCTGTTGTCTTCCCCAGAAGGTATTTCACATTCTTTTCCATTGTTTGATTTTTTTGGATTTGCTTGACTGATTCTTCTTGTCTCCTCAAGTCATTCAATTCCAATTGTTCAATTCTGATTTTTAGTGAAGTGTTTTCTTCACTCACTCTTTTAAAATCTTTTTCTAATTGTCCAATTGAGTTCTTTTGTTCTGTGGAATTTTTTTCCATTTCACCAATTTTGTTTTTTAGAGAGCCATTTTCTGTTTCCAGTTCACTAATCCTATTTTTCAAGGATTTGATTTCTTTATTCACTCTGTCTGTAAATGAGTGGGATGACTTCTCCAGCCTTTCTTGCCAAGCCTCCCTCTCCTTTTCCCATTTTTCTTCTAGCTCCCTTGTGAGAGCCTTTTTAATTTCCTCCATGAGATTCATGTGTGCTGAGGAATAGATGATCTCCTCCTTTGGGGATTCACCTGGAGACAGTCTGTTTTTAGTCTCCTCAGGATTTAGAGTCTGCTCTCTATCTGTATAGAAGCTGTCAAGTATTAAAGTTCTCTTCAATTTTTTGCTCATTTTGTCAAAGAATCAAAGACAAACTAGCAAAGAAAAAAAGAAAAAAAACTGGAGTCTTTCTTTGGGGGAGGGGCTAGGTGGTGTTACCGAGCTTCCTCTACAGACTGCAGGGGGCAGCAGTGAGGCGCTAGCTCGACTGTGCTGTGCCTGCGCTCTGAGATCCGAGAGCGTGCTGAGACACTGTGGGGGAGGGGTGGCCAGATCCGGAGAGACTCCAGCTGTTTGGGGTTGTATTCTTCACCCCCGGTGTTTTTAGCTTCTCTGCTTGTCTGCTGGCTCGCTGCCAGGGCAAAGTATCCAGTCCTGTAGCAAAGCTCTCCCTGCAGAGACCGCTGCAATCACACCCCACCCCCTCTCCAGTCTGCTCCCATGCTCTCACTGCCGCTGCTGCTTGCCACCTGCACCCGATCTAAAACAGTACCCATCCTCCAGTAAAAACAGACCTTTCCTGGATAATCTCAAGGATGGCTTCTCTTGGTAACTATTTGTGAGTTTTTTTTCAGTCAAGCATTAATTCAGAGGCTTGTAATGAGATGGATAGTGAGAGAAAATGCGGAGCTACACAGCCGTGTGCCTCCTCTCCGCCATCTTGGCCAGAAGTCTCTACAGTTAGTTTTTTTTTTAAAGTTAGTTACTGCTTCAAAAATAAAATAATAGCAAAGAAACAACTTCATACAGTCAAAAGAGTAAAAAGTCTCCAAAGAGGATAATATTATTTCAAGTACATACTTAAAAAAGACCACAGGCTTCACACTTACAGGCTAGATTTGTTAGCTGCCATGGAGATAGGGGCTTCTCTACTCCTATCTCTGTTATATTCATGTAAATTTGTGCCCATTCTCCCTCCTTGGACACTATGTATTGATGAGACAATAAGATAAAGATTTTTAGATGGACTGTGATTTTTTCATTATTTGTTTTTTTCTTTCTACTTAGCATGTTTTATTTATTATGTCATTATTAATTTACTTTTGATTTCTCAATATTTCAGGTTTAAGGCTTAAAAGTCTCAATGTGACTGATTTGTGTAAATATGAAGCACATTTGCTAGTTTATGCTGATCTATACTATTTTCACAAGATGATTATCACTAAGACCCTTAAAGTAAATGTAGTTTCAATGGCCAACTCCTATAGGCTCCATCCTCATCTTCCAGAGCAGATGAAGGGAGGAGTGAATGAACCATATCTATAGTGAGGAAGAAAGAGACCCTGTAGAGAATTAAGTAAGAAGTAATGGTATCACATTCATCACACACCAGTTAAAATTAAATACAGTGATAGAATTCTTATAAAATCTGATAAACAGGTTTTAACCATTAATATTAAAAGTTGGTTATTAAATAACAACTGTTACTAAAATAAATTTCTTGTTATTATCAATCTTCATATTGCCTTGAATATTATGAGTTCTCCTCTGACCCATTCTTTTTTCTCACACATTCTTCTGCTTTCCCTCAACTCCTCATTCTGTTCTAGTCTTTTTCACTCTTTTCCAACTTTATTCTCACCTTAGAATTTCCTTTTACCCTTCGTCCCCTCCTCTTATGGGTGAACTGCTTTTGGAATCTCTCTTTTGAGTATACATACAGGCATGTTATGATTACTTCTAAACTAATCTCCTGGCTTTACTACTGTCAATGACAAGGATTTATTTAACACTTATTATGAACCAGGCATTGTGTTAAGCATTTGGAATACAAATAAGTACAAATAAAACCTTCAGATTTCTTGATCATGTCTCAATTACCTTCTCACCCTGGAAGATCTTCTTCCAATCACTAAGTTCTTCCTAGGATCTATATCTGAAGGAAATTTCCAAGAAAAGCATGATAATTCTTTTATTACTCTTCCAGCTCCACTCCTGACATGGCCAACTTCTTCTCAGTCCTTATATGATTACCTCCTTCAACTCTTCCCCAAACTTTTATGCTTCTTTTTATGCTTCTCCCATAGGAATATAAGTTTACTTAGGGCAAGAGCTCTTTTCTTTTTGGCTTTATTTATATTCTCTGAAATAAGCCCAGTGCTTAGCACAGTATGAGTAGCTAATAATTGTTTATTGATTTGGATTGACTATTCAACAGTTTTACTTTGATGAGTCAATGTGATATAAAGATCTAACAATTACTCACAAAATGAAATGAATTTGAGTTTGGTAACAGAAGCATATTTGTCATTGAAGACATCTTATCTCATTATGGAGGGCCTCATCATCAAAAGGTTGAATATCAGGATAGCGAATTTTTTTTTTTTTTGGTCATTGCTATTTATGAAGACCACTTACTATGAGTGGGAGAAAAGTGTAGATTTGTATGAAGGAAGAGCCTATCCTTACTTACGAAACCTCTGACCTAGGATCATTAAAGTATATAACATAAAGTAAATAGCAATTATTTCTGATAATTTTAACACAAATGCATTCATATAATGTTTTAATGTTAAAGTGTTTTCACAAAAATAATTTTAATTTAATATAAAACAGTTCCTTTGTAAGTGTAGCGATTTTGCTATCATTTTAGTGTATGAAATTTGGTGCATAGGCAAAATAGAGTAGGCCACTATATTTATTTACCTATTAATAATTTGTTGTTTTAAAATTGTCATTTCCTTGAGTACAGAATCCTCTTTCCTTTCCTTTTCCATTTATTTCCTTTCCCTTTTTTCCTGTCTCATTACATTTTCCTACTCATTTCCCCTTTTTTTCTTCCTATTTCTATAACTTTTCCCTTTCCTCAACAACTAGCAGACATGTCTTGATGAACACTCACAAGATAATGATAGATTGTTGTTTACTTATGTTATTTTGAAACCATTCACCTCACATTAATTTACCAATACCATACAATCAAAAAGAGGACCTTTGACTCCTGCTTTCAAGTTATATGATACATAATACCTATAAAATCTTATTGCCATTGGTAAAAGCACGGTTCTTGCTCCCATGTTTCCTGCCTAGAAGAACACTGTATTATGAGTATTTCTGCTTAACCCATTGATGATTTATGCAATATTCATACTTTAACAAAAAACATAAGTATAGCTGTCCTATGTTGCTTAATTTTTTTGTCTTCATTCTCATTTAAGATATGTCATTACAACATAGATCCCTATAGATAGGACAAAACTATTATGGAATGTAAAGTATTCTCCTTCTGCATAAAATAGAAAGGCCTTTGCTGAACCTTTCACTTGGACAAGGAAGGTTCATGTTTTTACATAAAGAAATGCCCAACAAATATCCCTAGAATTAATTCTTATTAAATATATTTACATATGGAAAGCAAGGTTTTTGATGCATAGTTCTTGTACTTTCTTGCTTAGAAGGATTCTACTAAAAGGCACAAAGGAGCCCATTTTCTCCAGCTTGAAGAAAGAAGAACATTAGTATTAAAACTACTTCTAGAAAACACCAGTCTGTGTTTAAACAAAACAAAGGTCACTCTCAATGGTGAATTTGCAGCATTAACTTTCCTTATCCCTTTTAGTAACAAAGGAGGAAATAAAATCCCATGACCTCTTAAGCAGACAGAGAAGCATGTATGTATGAGTTCTTTATCACCAGAGAGAGAAAGGATAATATCAGGAAGGACAGAGCCTCTTCATTTGTTCATGAAGACAGGTGAAGTATGACTGTCATGACAAATCTTTGGGAAATTTAGAAGAATGAAAAGTGGTTAAGTATGACTTTCTTATAAGTCAGCTGCAGAAATAAAACTATTGAGTGTTTTTTTTTAAATTTTTGTTTATTATATTTCTCAGTTTATTGCTGATATTGTATTTATATAAACCATCAGGGTCTATAGCAGAGGAAAAGACTAATGTTCATTAGCATCAAAGCCAGAGGCAGTAATACATTAGGTTTGGTTTTGGTATTGCTTTGTTTTTTTGTTTCTGGTGGAGGGGCTGTTATTTGCATTGTTTGGGGCTTTTTAAGCAATTAGTAGCTTTGGACAACTCTAATTCAATTACCTACAAAATGCTAGATAAGAATTTTCGGGATGAAGAATTCAAGTTGTGATGTTTCAAAAACATTAAGAGACATGGTTTCTGAGTAATTTCATTATTTTGCTAATAAGGCCAGTAAATTATTAATTAATAAGAGGATGGTCATTTTGCAAACTCTCTTAGATCAAAGGCAATCATATTGGCAGATTAATAGTTCATATACCTTCAAAGAGGATGTATTTCTGAAGAGTAGCAATCAACTCTGATTGGATGACAGAAAGGAAGGTGAGCTATAGTAAAGTGAAAATCTGAGGGTGACATCATGTTACCCTTGAATAGAGAAACTATTTCTCTACCAGATCACTTATGGTTTTCCAATGTATTCAAAGAATGTATGCACCATTCAAGACTTCACAGAAGGCAATAGCTTTTGCCAGGGAAGTCTTGAACAAGAAAATTAATCCAATTTCATTATCAGCAATGTCCTTCCAGAGACTTAAAATTAAGGACTTTGAGAAAATGGGACAGCTTTGAGTCTCTAAAAAATATGGCTTATGAATAATCATTTTTTTCATTCCCCCATTTGGGCCTATTGAGGGTCTTGGCATGGGACATACATGTCATCAAAGTTTTCTAACTATGTAAGTTCAGTTCTTCTCTGGCTCACGTAACTTGTAGAAATTCTCTCCTCTAAAAATTTCTTACAAAACTTAACACGATTTTAAATTTAATTTACCAATAACAAAATCAAATATAAAAAGTTAGTTCAAACCTTATGTCTATTGTTAGAAAAATCAAATTAGGAATCCTTTACAATAATAGAAAATTTATACTTTGGGGTTAGTCAATTGCCCTGTTGATATATATAGGAAACTCAGATAAAAATAGAAAATTAGAAGTCAATTTTTATGTTTGTCATTATTCAAGGTGCTTCTCTTTCCTTCCCCTCTTCACCAATGGCAATTACATCCCCCAAAAGAGATTATAGCTAAAATTCCATTGATGCTTTTTTAGGAAAATTGGAGGTAATGTTATGGACAATTCAAAAAATTGACCAATTCTATATTGCAGAACAATATGCAAACTCTTCTACACTCTGCCTCAAAAAAGACCAAAAAACTGGGAAAAGTGGAATATTACAAGACATCTGCAGTGACAAAATTGGACATTTACTATAGTCATTATTAACATGTCATGTTTAAAAATAAAAAAAAAATAAAAGGAAATTTTTGCACATATTTTATATATATTCATATATACATATGTCTATATAAATATATAGACACACACATATATAATATAAAAAAGTATTTTTGATATCACAAATATATTTGTAAATGCAAGGGAAAAAACACACAATTGTAACAATACATTAGCAAGGAAAAAAATCCTTATTTGGTTTTCAAAGCAATTAATAAAATTAAGAAAAAATTAGCCCAATTTACTGACAACTATAAATGTGAATAATTGTTCACAATATTATTCTTGGTATTGTTATAGAAGGAGCTGAATTCTTTTTGTCAGGTTTTTGTAGCCCAGAAAAGACAAAGCATTTATTCAGACTTATTAGAAAATACAGGTTAATTACAGATTCTCTAATTATATTTGGTGGGAGAAAACTCAAAACAACAACAAACAAAAACATATATATATATACTCTTTAATTGCAGAGAATATAGGCTTTCTAAAGTTGGTGACAACATTTTATCTCCAGGGTGGAAACAATAATTAAGTTTTAAAGTATTTAAACTTCTCTTTTAGAGGTGTTATTTTTGTTGTCCACTGAATTAAATCTCATAACAAGATGGACAATAACATTCCAATGATGTATTGTTATTCTCTCTGGATAGCAGTAGTTAATAATAACATATTATTTTTTTTTTTGTAAAATAAATTCCCTTTTCTTTTCATAATCAGCAAGAAAATAAATCTATATATTATATATAAACATATGTGTATATATTATAAACAATGTAAATTGTGTTTAAATATTCTAATAAAATTAAAATATAATTAAAGAGCATGCCATGCCCATGATTTGAGGAATAATTGGTTGCTGATCTATTGAAGAAAAATAATAACACATGAAGAACTATCATCCCTATGTTCCCTCTATATAATATCTACATATATACATACATGTATACATATATAAACTGTATAATCTTAAAGAGTGACAATGTTAATGTTTGTCAAAATGACAAATTGAAGATCAGCACATCATGGAATAGGTTGAATGTTAGCAATAAATTAACTTTCTCCTCATATCTTCTTCAGCCCTCTGTCAGAACCAACTAAATCTCCTATTAATGTCTATTTTATGAACAGTTGATCTGAAGAAAAGGTAGGAACTGATCAATGCAATTTATATGGATAATAGAATTTTCTTTCAAGAATGACTATAATCATTTCTGCTAGGGATAATCTCTGTTCAAATTCAAAAAGAAACATTTGTGTGAACACGGTCACAAATGGCATGCTTATGATTTAACCATTTGTACATTTTCAATCAGAAGATATCTTGGAAAATACATAGCATATTGACACTTAAGATAGTAAATTAGGGAAAAAATACTATCCATTAAAATGAAAACAAAAACAAATTTGTAATAAAAATATTCTCAAAGCACATAAGTAATTACATAAATAAAGTATAAAAGAGTGTGTCAACTGTGTTATGAATTTCAAAAACTACTGGCCAGCCTTGGAGTCAAAGATTGCTCTACTTTTATCAATAATTAATTGTATAATTCTGAATAAGTATTCTTATCTCTGAAAGCAGCTGCTAGCACAATGAATAGAGTGCTGGAATCAGAGAAGGAATATCTGGTTTTACTAAGGTACCTTTCTGATTGACTAATATGACAGAACAGGAAAATGATAGGTGTTGGAAGGAATGTGGGAACATCTGGATACTAATGCACTAGTGAAGTTGTGAACTGATTGAACCAAGGGACTATAAAACTGTGTATGCCTTTTGATCCAGCAACACCATTACTATATTTGAATCCTGCAGATTAAAAAAAAGGGGGGGAAGAAGGATCTATTTATATTAAAATATTTATAGCAATTCTTTCTATGGTGACAAAGAATTAGAAACTGTAAGAAATATCCATCAGTTGGAAAATGACTGAATAAGTTTGGTATATGATTGTAATAGAATATTATTGTGCTATAAAAAATGACAAGCAGGATGATTTCAGAAAAAAACTCAGAAAAACTTACATGAAGTGATGCAAAGTGAAATGAGCAGAACCAGTAGAACAATATATACAGTAACAGAGGTATTATACAATGAGCAACTGTGAAAGACTTAGCTATTTGCAACAATGCAATGGTCTAGCAGGATGATTTCAGAAAGGCCTGAAGAGACTTATATGAACTGATGCTGAGTGAAATGAGCAAGACCAGGAGATCATTATATACTTCAACAATACTGTATGATGATCAATTCTGATGGACATGGCCCTCTTCAACAATGAGATACCAGATCAGTTCCAATAGAGCAGTGATGAATTAACCAGCTATACCCAGTGAAAGAACTCTGGGAAATGAGAATGAACCACTTCATAGAATTCCCAATCCCTTTATTTTTGTCCTCCTGCATTTTTATTTCCTTCACAGGTTAATTGTACATTATTTCAAAGTCTGATTCTTTTTGTACAACAAAATAACTGTATGGACATGTATACATATATTGTATTTAACTTATACTTTAACATATTTAACATGTATTGGTCAACCTGCCATCTGGGGGAGGGGGTGGAGGGGGTGGAGGGGAAAAATTGGAACAAAAGTTTTTGTAATTGTCAATGCTGAAAAATTACCCATGCATATATATTGTAAATAAAAAGCTATAAAAAAAAAAAAAGCAATGCAATGGTCTAAGAAAATATCAAAGAACTCATGATGCAAAATGTTCTCTATGGTCAGAGAAAGAATTATACTAATTGCAGCCTGAAGCATATTGTTTTTTATTTTATTTTTGTTTTTCTTTGTTGTTGTTTTGAGTTTTCTTCCACCAAATGGCTAGCATGGAAATATGAATGTATGTATGTATGTGTGTGTGTGTATATATATATATATATAAAGAAAGAGAGAGAGAGACCCTATATCAGATTGTTTAACAGTCTCAAGAAAGGGATATTGGAGGGAGGAGAAGAAGAGAATTTGGAATTCAATATACCAAAATGAATATTATAATGTTTTACTTGCAGTTGGAGAAAATAAAATACCATTAAAATTTAAAAAATAAAAAAGGATAAAAAATTAATATATATTCCATTTTTTAAAAATGCCTGAATTGAAATCAGACTTCAAACAATTAATTGTGAAACTGGGTTAGTAACAATTTCTGTCAGCTTCAATTTCTAAAATAGAATCAATAACATCACCTATCTCTCAGGGTCATTATGAGAATCAAATAATGTAATATCAATAAAAAACTTGACAGTCCCTGGCACACAACTGGCACTTAAGAAATGCTTGCTTCCTTCTTTTCTCATTTCTTTTCAACCAAAGCTTTTTAAACTGCTGGTCATAACCCCATATGGGGTTACGTTAATTAATCAGTTGTTGTGATCTAGTTCAGATGGATCTGAATCGGTCCCTGTTCGGGCGCCAAAATGTTGTGAGCTTTTTCTTCTCAAAACACAGCCAGGTGATAAAAGTTCAGATCTTTTATTATCTCCAATATAGCCCAGTTAGCTTAGATGCCTATCTCTCTGCTTGGTTCCAAGAGCTCCCTCCAAATTTTGCCAAATCCAAAGGTCTGGTCCTTCAGCTTCTGCCTCTGCTTTCTTCAGCCTCCACCCAGCACAGAGATGGAATGAATCTCTGAAATCTCGACTTGTAGCTTCTTCACTCTGAAGAACTTCTTCGACTGGCCCATTGAAGCTCTATTTATGCTCAAGAGAGGGATTGTGGGTTTTCTCCCATAGTGCTCTCTGGCCCAAAGAGCTTCAAGGGAGGTGTGAACTCATTGAACTCCAATGAGTAAAGGTGTGAACACAAGCCTTGTATTAATTAGTTCTTCTTAGTACCTTGTTTCAGATTCTGCCCAAAACATCTTCTTGTAAGATTAGATCAACTCTAGTTAGCAGTTAGTAAGGATTCCAACAGTCAGTTATCTCATAACTAAATGTAGAGTCACTAAATTATGATTTATTATCAATAAATGTTTACTTTGCACACCTCTTTTATATATTTAGGTAACTAGAGTCACATACATTTTTTTTTTAGGTAAAAAAGGGTGTGAGTGGAAAAAATTTAAGAATTTCTACTCTAAAGCATGTCTTCTTCATATGCAAGATAAGCCAGTTGGATTTGAAAGCTTCTAAATGCCTTTTCTGAGTCTCAAATTTTATTTTTCTCCAAGGAAAGAATGATGGTACATCAGAGAATATAGGATTCCACATGTAAGAAAGCAGATGCAACTTTGGTATTCTGGAATTCCTGTTTCAAAAGATTTTTGTTGTCCCTCCAATAAGTTCCCTTAAGCAAATATATACCTTACCCTTTTCCCCTTTGCTATACAATTAGTAGTACGAGAACTCCTTCTACATGGGACAAGTGCATGGAAGCTAAGTGAATTCCAAAAGAGGCAGCATGGTGTGTTGGCAAGAGCACTAGACTTAGATTTAAGAAAATAAGGTTTGGTTCCTTGTTCTTCCATTTAGTGCATTAGTGCCACTTCAGCAGCATTTTTAGCACCTCAGTCAATTGTCTTCTCTCTGAAAGGGAGGTTCACAGTTTTATCACTAACATCAAGGTTGTTGTGCCTTGCAAATATTTAATCATGTCACAAATGGATATTATTAGTATAGATTGGCCTTGTTTTGTTCTTTTTATATTTTCCTTTATTTCCGAATTTTTAGTCACCCCCTAACTCATCCCACCCAGCCACCTAGTTATTTAGGTATATTTTTAATATCTATGTCATTGTTTCATTATTATTGATATGCTTATTATTCAATTATTCATAAGACTTATTGTCAAGTCTTAAATGGTAACAATTATACCAAACATACCCAAAATTAATGAATGATTTCAATTATGATATTGAGGACGACAATAGTGAGCTCAATATAACCAATCAAAATATTCTGGCTTTGCTCTTAATAATGGTTTATAAAAGGGAACATATTGTCCCCCAAATTTATTTAAATCTCCTTCATTTTTTTGAATGACTTAAAAAGTGTGAATATAGCTTTGGTTTTCTTAATCCCTTTATACCTCTTCCTCAATATTTGATGTCTGAGGGTCCCACACTCCAAATCACTTAAGATTTCATTTTCCTGACATTTCTTGCACATTTACAATTGTCATTCACTCTAAAGGAAACAGCATAGCAATTACCTTTTAATAAGAAATAAATCATCAAAATTCATTGGCCACAAATATTATTTTAATATCTTCCTTCTATAAATCAATTATAATCACTGCCTCTTATTTATAGATCCAATTACACAATGTTAAATTTATTAATATGCAGAAAAGCTTAAATGACTTTTACATGTAGACTTAAATTACCACAAGCCAGGAAATTCACAGTTTCTCCTTAAACTCTGTCTTTGTTTTATGTTTTAAAACATAACAGCATGGTACAGAAGACCACCCACTTTGCAAAGACCTGGAATGAAAAAAAGAATAGAATTTTAATGATGGAATTTATTGCAGCTATGCTAAAATTGATTTCATAATACAGTAATGGGAGACATATTCTATGTTAAATCTATATACCCAGTCTTGATTTCTCCATGCCCCTCTAGGCCTACATCTCTCAAGCTGCCTGTCAGTTATATCCATCTGTATGTACTAATAGGACTTTGAGCTCATTCATGTCCAGAACTGTAGTACTCTTCCCTTCTCCTCTTTCTGAAAACTCTGCCCATTCTCCAAACTTATCTACTTCTATTGATAGAACAATCATCTTTCCAGATATTTAGTTTAGAAAACTCAATAATCTTCTGTTTTTCTTACTTCTTTATCCCTTATAAATTTGAAGTCCTTTTATCAGTATGATAAATTTTATATCCACCCATCAGCAGAAAATGGTACACTGAAAAGAATAGTGGAATTAGGGACCTGGCTTTAATTCCTGACTATCTGTGACTTGGATAAACATACTTAATTGCTCAGATTCTCAGTATATTTATCCATAACATGAGTGTACTTGATTAGAAGCCAATTGAGTTTCTTCTTACTCTAAACATACAACCCCAGTCTCCCAAACATACAGAAGCACAGGGGTTCAGGTCATCACCTCTGTAATGATGGAATAGTTGTCCAATTGGTCCTCCTGTCCTTAGTTTCAAATCTTTCCTTAATGTTACCACTGCCAAAATCAATGTCCATATCTACCCAAAGTATTTCTTTGTTCATACAACATAAATGTCTCCATTTTCTATGGCCTTGGTCTCCAAATTTTAGTTTCATCATTTTAATCTTTACTATTAATCTAGCTTTTTTTGTTTGCAACCTTAACACACACACACACACACATCTTCTCTGTAACAAATAACATTTTTGTATTATTGAACAAGTAATTTGGAGCACTTTAAAAAGTAGAAAAAATCAGATTTTTTAAAAAAAGAATGAGATGATGATGATAAAAAAAAAGTTCGTAGGATCAATAGACAGCTATGGAGGTTTGCTGAGTACAGAGTGACATGCTGAGATCTGAACTGCAGGAAAATCACTGGGGAATATGTGGAGAATGGATTGGAATAAAAAAAGACTTCTTGAAAGGAAACCATATAAGTGTTCCTGTATTTCCAGCAAGATGTAATAAGAACATGAACCAAAGTAGAGTCTGTGTGAATAAATAGGAGCTAGATTTAGAGATACTATCAACATGATTAGAAAACCTATTAGATGTGCAAATCCAGGTTGAAGACAATAAGACAGTAAGGTTTTAAAAAGGTACATGAGAGATAGAGAGATCAAAATAAGATACTGATCAAAATAGCAAAGTTTGTGAGATGGACATATTTGGAAGTGGGGGGAGGGAGATAATGCTATAACATCTGCAAGGTAGTTGGCCATTCATTCCTCCTCTTCATAGGTAATTGACTCTGTCCCACATAAAAAGAAAAAAGTCTCATTTCCAGTTGCCACTAAGAACCCACAAGCTGCCTTCTGAAGAATGCCTACTATTGCTACCAATTGAAGGACTGGGCAGAATTTCCCCAAAGGCACTTATGCAACTGGTGTTGGTAGCAGTTAGTTTAAATTATAACTGCTCAGAGAGGCAACACCAGAATCACAGAGAAAAGGATGGGTGAGAGTTCTTGAATAACAAGAAAAGTTTGCAATGTTGAAGGATAACAGCAGATGTGGGTTATTTAACATACTGATGCCCTTGAGAGCCTTCTGCAACCTGTCCAGATAAGTCTACATAAAACTCATTGTTTCCCCTACAGCATCTGACATTTGCCATACCTTCCTAATTGTATGTTTCCACACTTATCTTTTCCTGATCTAGATGCTAAGATACTTTTCCCAGAGAAGGTGAGATATCTTATCTTTTCCCCTCTAGACAGATTATGTATTTGCTTCAGGATAGGCCACAGAACTCTGACATGAGATCATTGATCTCCATTTTGGAGACCACTAGACTTTAGGATAAAAGACAAACTGTTGATGCTGGTATTTAAGACACTTCACATTATGCTTCCAGTTTACATTTTCCATAATCTTCTCTTTTTAAGTACTTTACAAGCTAGAATTCTAGTCTGTGTATTTTTGTGTGTTTTTTTAATGTCATTCTTCCCTTTTTCACTTCTGTGTGTATTATCCCTTCTGTTTTCTTCCTTCTTTTACACACACACGGTGGAATGTGTGTACTTGTCATCTGAATTTATTTAAATACTAGTTTCCAAAAATTCAAGAAACACTTTTAAAGTATTTTCAGTGTCTGGAACACTATTTTAATTTCTCAAAAGATCCAAAGTTTAATAAACTCCCATATCCACACTTATACATCTTACCATTTAAAAGTAGGAAAAAATATTCTGCAAAAAACAAACAAACAAACAAACAAACAATATATTATTTGGACATTATAAAAGAATGGCAAATATCAAACAGGATGAAATATTTTACTGGACAAGTCTGGCCATGTCCACTTTGAATAAAAGTGGAGGTGCTATTGAGGAGCCTTTGTAGCACATACTACCTGTACCTTTAAAAGTGGCAAGATTTAGCCTTTTACTCTTTCTGAAACAATCTTATTGCTAATTTGCCTCTGCTACATGCAGAGGATGAATAACTCAGTTTGCCTAGAGTGAAGACACCATGAGCTGAACCATTGTCAGGGAAAGAACTATCATCCCTATGTTCCTTCTATTTTATCTCATTTAAGAAATAATCCTGGAGTTGTTTGCTTTTGTTCTGTATTGTTTGTTTTGAGTTCCAGGGGCTGCATATTATTTCCATGGTGTCTGGGTATGTAAGTAATTTTCTAGGTTCATTAAACTTCAGGTAAAAAAAAAAAAAAAAAAAAAAAACTTTCTATGCTGAGTGAAATGAGCAGGACCAGGAGATCATTATATACTTCAACAACAACACTATATGATGATCAATTCTGATGGACGTGGCCCTCTTCAACAATGAGATGAATCAAAGCAGCTCCAATAGAGCAGTAATGAATTGAACCAGCTATACCCAGAGAAAGAACTCTAGAAGATGATTAAGAATCATTATATAGAATTCCCAATCTCTATATTTTTGTCCACCTGCATTTTTGATTTCCTTCACAGGTTAATTGTACACTATTTCAAACTCCGATGCTTTTTGTACAGCAAAATAACTGTTAGGACATGTATGCTTATATTGTATTTAATTTATACTTTAACATACTTAACATGTATTGTTAACCTACCATTGCGGGGAGGGGATGTGGGGAAGGAGGGGAAAAATTGGAACAAAAGGTTTGGCAATTATCAATGCTATAAAATTACCCATGCATATAACTTGTAAATAAGAAGCTATAATTTAAAAAAAAAAGTCTTTCTAGCCATGAAGATCAGCAACTATTCAGCAAAATATACCTTTAAAGAAAAGTCTTTAAGACTTGCCCAAGTCCCTGTGTCCTTAAGTGTCAGAAAAAGAACTTGGGTTTGCTTTCTTAACACTAGTTCATGCTGCCTATAAATGATTTAAATATGGTTGGTGCTTGGTATTAAAAAAAAATTATTGAACAATAAAAAAGAGAGGCAACAGAGAAGAGCAAAAGTGATACATTGGGGAAGGAAAAATACTAAAAGAAGAAGAACAAAGGCCAACAGTACATTAAAGAGATCTTCTGTGCTGTTTAAAAGGAAAAAATAAATCATGCAAAGGGCACAATCTTGGCACTTTGAAAGAGCTTCTTCATTTTTTTTTGATGGTAGAAGTATCAGACCACATGAAATTGTAGGTCCACAAAGGTGCAGAAAACACAGACAAGCCAGAAGTTGATAATAACTCCAACCATTTTTTTTTGCTTTTGTGAAAATGAGTTTTAACATATTGAAAAGCTTATTTTAATGACAATGGGATCATTCTGCGAAAAAGCTAAGCCCTACAGCCCTTATTTTTCATTTTTTCAATAACATAATTTACTAGTATCAAGTTATTGTTGTTGTTGTCATTCTAATCATGTCCAAATTTTTGTGACCCCGTTTGGATTTTTTTGGGAAAGATACTGGAATGGTTTGCAATTTCCTTCTCTAACTCATAGATGAGGAAACTGAGGTAAAAAGGTTAAGTGGTTTGCCTAAGATCATACAACTATTAAGTATCTGAAGCTAGATTTGACCCCAAGAAGAGTAATATGATATTCTATCCACTGAAGGATCTAACTGTCCAGTTGTAAGTTAAATTTTGTTATTAAAATATGAAAATTCAGTAGTTTAATTTAGTGGGATTTCCCCCAAAAAAATATTTTCTTCATTATCACCTTTCTTCTCCTCACAGTAATTCTTTAACCTCACTCTAATTCATCACTTCCCCTCCTAAAATAAAAAATTCACACAAATTCATCTTGATAAATATTTAGATAAGTCTTGCTGAAGCAATAGGAGCTCCAACTTTTAAGTTTTGGCCAAGAAGTTCTATGTAAGATCTTGTCACCCGTTCTAGATATTGTAAGACTGAACCATTTAATTTCTTTTATCAATGCCTGGCACAAAGTACACTTTATAAGGCACATAATATATCAGAATTCCTTAAAGTTTTAAAGTATTATCATAAGGATCTTGGAGTCCTGATGTAACCAATTTTCCTGCACCTTCCGAGATGAAGAAAATCACTCTTTTGAAATGGCCCCCCAATAAAACATATTTTTTTAGGCTTTCTATCCTAAATTCACACATAAAAACAAGCCTTATTTTATAAGGATTATATGTAGAAACCTAAAAGTCCAGTTTCTACTTTTTTAGCAACCTCAAGAGTCCATGAAAATGTCCTACTATGAGGATACAGTATCAATCTTTTTTTTTTTTTTTGCCCTATCATATATCTTGGGTCCAGAAGAAAGGGAAAGGCTAATTATGGGCTACCTATAATTAAAGAGCATGCCATGCCCATGATTTGAGGAATAATTAGTTGCTGATCTATTGAAGAAAAATAATATTATTTACTTTACTATCAATATATCTGAATAACACATTAATGATAGACTCCACTATTGATATTATAACTCATTAAAAAGGGAATATTAGAGATGTTATTCTTGTAAGTTTATATTCTTTAGGAATAAGCAGTACAGGAAGTATTTATGAACAATGATCTTAATTTAGTCTTCTGCCCTATACTTGCAATCTTTGATTAAATGGGATATTTTAGACTCTCTTATAGGTAACAAAAACTAGTCTCACTAATAAGACAAATGCTTATTGAAAACTGATTATCAATCATTTTAGAGAAGCAGAATGGTATATGATAAAATCAGGCATAAAATCATACGGTTCTGTATTCAAGTTCTGTTTTGACATTTACTCTATTCTCAGAGACATGGTAGTACTAAATCATCTTATCTTCTCCTAAGGAGACTGTATGCTGGTCAAGAAGCAACAGTTAGAACTGAAACATGAAATAAATGAATGATTTAATATTGGGGAAAGAGCAATGCAAGGCTGTATGGTGTCATCATATTTCTTTAATTTATATGCAAAGCACATCATGCAAAATGCCAGACTGTATTAATCAAAAGCTAGAATTAAGTTTGCCAGGAGAAATATCAATAGTCTCAGAAAAACAAATTATATCACTCTGATGGCAGAAAGTGAAGAAGATAAAGAACCCTTTTAAAGAGGGTGGAAGAAGAGAGTGTAAAAGCTGGCTCAATGTTTAACATTAAAAAACAAATCCAAAAAATCCCATAAAACCAAAAAAAAAAAAAAAAAAGTAAGATCATGGCAACTGGTGCTATCACTTCCTGGCAAATACAGGGAGAAGAAGTGGCAGTAGTATTAGATTTTAAATTCTTGAACTCAGAGATGCAGATGATGACTGCAGCCATGAGATTAAAAGACACTTGCTCTTTGGAAGAAAAGTTAAGGCAAATTTGAACATAATAATGAAAAGCAGAGTTATATCCTTGATAACAAAGATTCATATAATCAAAGCTTTGTATTTTTTCAGTAGTAATGTATGGTTGTAAGAGTTGGATTCTAAGAAAAACTCAATGTTGCAGATTCAACATTTTTTTTTTTAAATGTAGTATGAGAGACTTCTTTTGAGAGTCCCTTGGACAGCAAGGAGATCAAATCACTAAATGTTTGAAGACATTAATTTAGGCTATTTATTTATTGGCAGGACAAGTAGTAAAACAAAGTTAAATATTTGGGCCACATGATAAAAGGACATAACTCATTAGAATAGATCCTGCTGTTGGGAAAGTTTGAAAGCAAAAGAAGAAAGAGATAACAGAGGATGGGATGAATTGATAGTGTCACAGAAGCAATAGATATGAAGTTGGACAGATTTCAGGAGATAGTAAAGGAGGTCAATGGAATCAAGAAGAATTGGGCACAACTGAGTAAATAAACAACTTGCCATTTACTTTCTCCCTCCCTCCCTTATGCCCCTTTTCCCCAAGTCAGCAAGCAATCTAATATAGGTTATATATGTATAATCATTTTAAACAAAGCCCCATATTCGTAATTCCCAAATGGTAATTATTGTGAATGAATGAAATCAGAATGAAAAATCAGAAAAAAGGGAAAAAAACATTAAAAAGAAAAACAAACAAATAACATAAAAGGTAAAAATAGCATGGTTTGATCTTGGGTCAATCTCCACAATTTTCTCTCTGAATACAGATGACATTTTCCATTCCAAGTATATTGCAATTGTCTTCGATCATTGCATTGCTGAGAAAAGCTGTCTATCATAGTTGATAATTATATAATTTTGCTGTTATTGTGTACAAAGTTCTCCTAGTTCTGCTCACTTCACTCAGCATCACTTCATGTAAGTGTTTCCAGTCTTTTCTAAAATCATTCTGCTCATCATTTCTTATAAAACAGTAATATTCGATTACATTCATATGTGACATATATAGCTATTCCCCAATTTATGGGCTTCTACTCAATTTCTAATTCCTTGCTATCACATAAAGAGCTGCTACAAATATTCTTGCACATGTGGGTTTTTTTCCCTTTTTTATAATCTCTTTAAGCTACAAATCTAGTAAAGACATTGCTGAATCAAAGATTATTCACAATTTTAGAGCCTTTGTACATAACAAATTGCTCTTCAGAAGGGTTGGATCAGATCAAAACTCTACCAATAATGTATCAGTGTCCCAGTTTTCCCACATCCCCTCCAACATTCATCATTATCTTTTCCTATCATCTTAGCCAATCTGATACATATAAAGTGGACCTCAGAGATGTTTTAATTTGCATTTGTCTAATCAATAGTTATTTAGAGCACTTTTTCATATGTCAATAGATGGCTTTATTTTTTTTCATCTGAAAACTACCTGTTCATACCCTTTGACAATTTTTTTTTTCAGTTGTGCAATGCATGTGCAATGCAATCCTTCAGAGCATTGGTTTCCTCCTCTGTAAAATTTTCATAAAGGTATCTGACTTCAGTGGATAGTTATGAAGCTTGTAAAGCTTTTTGCAAACTTCAAAGAAGTAGATAAGTATTAGTCACTATTATTTCATACTCTGAAAGCTACCATAATTATGCAAACATAAAGATATGCACACTAGCATGCTTTAGTGAAAATAAAGGACTTTTATTTTTGAATGGCTGGTGGCATGTATATAATTCCCCTTTGCTGAGATAAAGATGGTCTAGGCTATATTTAAATAAACATGGGCTAAAATTTAGGATTTGCTCCAAAATTTTGGCTTTCATAGTATTAGATTTGACACTAACCTTTAATTTGTTCTTCACAAGGAGTTTGCTATCAGACCCTGAAGCAATCATAGTACATTCTGCTTTTCACATTACCATTCTTAATGTGTCCTTGAAATACCTGGGGTATTGAGGATTGTTGAGTCCATAATGTACATCTTGCATTATGTAAACAGAAGAATACTTCAAAAATCACATGAAAATTGTGATATGTAGTTTTAACTGATTATTTTTAATTGATCTAAAATGTTCTGGTATTACTATATAAATGTGTATAATTAATCAGATTTCAAATCTATTAAGTTTCTCCCTGCCAGATGGTTTCTTCCTATCTGAAAAGCATGGAAACTAATCCTTTACCGGATAAGCAATTATGACTTTTAGAAGGTATTATTCTTTGAGTCTTGGCTTTCATTCCCTTTGTGGGAACCTCATTATTAGGAGCTGCCTTTCAGTTCCAAAGAATGATAGCTGACAAAGGTGCTCATAAATTCAGCATCTGTTCTTTAATTTGTCTTTGCAGAGATATAATATTTTCTCTAAGGAGATGTCACACTTCTTGGAGGAATGCATTTTATTAAATGCAAAACTCTTTTTCAAAAATCACACAGAAGGACTAACTTTAACTGACAAAAGCTATGGAAACCTGCCACTTGGTCTTTTGCTTCATGCCATTAGCTTTACTATAACAAAGCACAAATGGAGGGCAGACCATATTGGGCCAAGTCTGAATTCATTTGAAATTCATAGGTTGTAAGTTTCAAAACAAACTTGAATCTTTTAAGGTTCCCTTTTGGATTAGTATTGGCAAAAGACTGCTTCTTCATGAAGAGAGAGAAGAGAGAAAAAAACATTAAAAATCTCACAAGATTTTTGGATACATTACTCTTATGAAACAAAATTTTGATGAATTGTATAAATGAATTAGAACACATGGATTAAATTTTTCTTGAAATATGTTTTTTTTATGAAGAAAAAAGAAAGAGTGGGAAAACATTTTTCACTTTGCCGAACTTGACATTTGAACAATTGTTTAACAAATTATTTTGAAGTATTGAATTTTCCCCTTTTCTAAATTTATACAATATAAGTATGAAGGCACTTTACATATATAGTACCCAGTCCCTCAGAAATTTCAACATGGCTTTATAATGCCAAAAAATCTTTTTCCAGATAAATGAGAAGTTCATCACATTAAAAAATTCTGGTAACTTCAGTATTCTATCAACTTAGGAAATAATCATAAGAAAATAAACTCTGGGATGTATTGTGATTTAACTGCATGATTGTCTATAACTCTTCATAAGCATTAGCACTTTCTTTTAATACACACACATCCCTGTATATTGTTCATCCAGACAAAAAGCAGAGATGACATTTTTTTCACATTTAAATGATATTAGCAGTCAAGTAAAATTGTATTTAAAAGAGATTCAATGCAACAAAACATTTACTGAAAACCTCACTGGTGCCCATGTCTGTGTTTGTAGCCAAAAGAGAATAAAAAAACAAAGGAAGATGAGATCCCAACTGTACAGGACTTTTTATCTGAAGAAACATTGAATACACAATACACATATTTAGGGCTCTCTATATATGAAAGTACCAGATACTAAACCATCTATATATATTATGAAGGAAATTTAAAAAAAAAAAAAAGATGAAAGATCACCTTAGGATAGTTTTATTTAGGAAAAAAAACTTTTTTATTTTATTACATTATAGACATTTGTAAAGCATTTTAAAGCTTGCAAAGCACTTTACAATAGAGTAACTCCTTTAAAACTTGTCAAAGAGGTTAAGTGATTTGGCCAGGAGCATATAACTACTGAAAATCTGAGATCTAATGTAAACTTAGGTCTTCATAACATGAGTCTTGGCTCTCTATCTACTATAATTCATTGCCTAATACATGAGAAAGAAGACTCTAGATAGTGAATATGCAAAAAATGGTTAATGTGACTCAACTAAATCCTTCCTTTTCTAGGCTATATAGACTTAGTAACTTCAACTGATCTTTATATGATCTTCACTGTTAGTTGCTCTCTTACAGATGCTATTCAGGCCTTCAATATTCTGCCTGAACTGTGATACCCCAAATTGAAAACACTTCTCCAGTTATGGTCTGACCACTTATGGTCACTCTAGATATTTTGCCTTTATGAATTATGAACATAGTGATGACTTTTTTGGTTAATTAATTGCACTTGGTTTATAGGAGTTAATAATCCATTAACTTTAGCTCCCAATCATTTCTCATGGGTACTATAATGATTTCCCTCAAAATTTTCTTCATCCAACTCTTTATAACCTATTATATGTATATCATAATTTAGTCTATAAATACAAAATAGAAGAACAAGAAGGAAACCACATGTTCACTCTAAGGAATAATTTGTTCTTTCATGTTCATGCCCTCACCAAACCCAGATTTTAGTGCATCCTGATGCTCTTCAGATTTGTTTGTGGTTTTCACAAGTTTGTTGTTGTTGTTTTATTTTGTTTTAAATATATTTCAACATCAAATCCTTGACATGCTTCCATATCCTGGAATTTTACAATGTTTTTACATAAATGTAGGTTTTAAAATTAATTTCTTTTAAATTTCATTTTGTTAGATTTAGTTTGTTATTCTTACTTTTCAATATTTTAATTATTATAAAAACAATTAGTATACCTAGTTGATTACAAGCTTCATGAGAATAGGAATTTTTTTCTATATATCCCCAGCACCTAGCATAGGTTTCTTCTCACAGCAGTAGTCAATACATGTTAAATCAAATTTATTTTTATATGTCATGGAAATTTTATTCAAGTCTGTAATTATAATAACTACAATTTAATAAGGACATTAGCATGTATTGTTACAACAGGTATGAGAGGAAGCATGGAATGGTGGAAATAACAAAAATTTGAAGTCAATAGACACAATTCAAATCTAATTTTTGATACTTACTTCCTGTGTAATCTTAGATAACCCATGGCCCCTTTGGCATTCAATTTCTTAATTTGTAAAATGAGGGAGTTGTATTATTTGGTCACTAAGACTATGGTCAAGACACTTCTAGATATATAGTCATATGAATTCTAGACAAAGTTATTAGCATAATTGAAGAGGGAGATGGGACTTATTAAAGAATTGATTACTTCTGAGGGTCAAGATGGAGAGACCATAATTAGGAGTAATGCAAGAGAAGTATGGATGGATATGTGTATACCCTTGTCTTCATCTCACCAAAAAAAAATAATCCTTTATCCTCTCACAATTATTTCTGGTCATATATTGAACAGTGTTGTGCTAGGGATTAAGATCCCAGAAAATTATAGAATCATAGAATCTTAGAATTCAACAAAACTCTAAAGGCCATTCTAATTGGAATTTCTTATTTCTGAATACCTCCTGTGCCTGGAGCTCATTATTTCTTATGACATCATACTCTTTTAGAAGCTGATATTTTGTTGTTTTTCCTAGACTGCTATATATCACTAACATATATCACAACGTTTCTTTATATTAATTATCTTCTGGAGCTCTCACTACTCTATCTAGAAGCATTCAGGTACAGAGCATGATGTCTTATGAGATAATGAGCTCCCAGACACTGGAGATATTCAGAAAGGATTTAGATTACTTTCTGAAAAAATATTTTAGAAAGAATATGTGTACTTCTGAGAACATTCTTTACCAGAGTTCTACCTCAATTTAGGACCAAATTAATTTCTCACAATTCTTACAAATTGGTTCCAATTTTTTCCTCAGGAACAACACAACACAAAAATTATCCTATTAACTATATAAAAATGTTTCAAATATTTCAAGACTGATATGGGGGGGGGGGTTAGGCTGCTATATATCACTTTATTATATATTTATATATAATAACTTTTCTTCTTATGAATTATCTTCTGGAACCCTCACTATTCTACCTACTATCTAGATGCACTCAGGTATAGAATTAATTGATACAGCTTTAGTCTAGGTTAGGAATGTGGGCTAGAAGGATAGAGAAAGGACATTATTAATTAATCAAATAAAGACCAAAAAGCAGCCATCTTATTTTCGTATATAGCACTATGAAAAATACTTGTCAAGGGGAAAACAACAACAAAACATTGTTGCACAAGATGATCAGGTGACAAGTATTTAAAAGCCCAGTTAACTCATAATAGAGTGAAACTATTTGTATTAGAATTATGAATGTTGTTAGTAGCATAAACACTAAAATACATACAATCTTTAGTATTAATCATTCTCTCAGTGTATAATTGAGCAGAAATAATACTGCTATTGGTCCTACTCAGGACTATTATAAACATAACTAAAGTATTTCAGTTAATCAATCAGCAAATTA
Organism: Antechinus flavipes; assembly: GCF_016432865.1. Classification (NCBI taxonomy): domain Eukaryota; kingdom Metazoa; phylum Chordata; class Mammalia; order Dasyuromorphia; family Dasyuridae; genus Antechinus; species Antechinus flavipes. The sequence goes on from NC_067398.1 coordinate 442,644,981, forward strand.
TTGTGTGTTAATTATGTATCTGACACTGCAAAGCTTTCATTTTATATATATATATATATATATATATATATATATATACACACACACACATATATATACATATATATTTATGTGGATGTGTATATGTGTGTGTATACTAATAGTGAAATCATACTGACAAGGAGTTTAAAAATCAAGTAACATTACTCTTTTGATAGGAAATAGGATTCTAAGTTCCAAACAAGTGAATTTGAAAATGGCACATGTTTTTTTCTTAAGTTGAATACTCTATGTGTGATTTATTAATATCTCTAGTAAATTCTCAAAGTCTCCAAAATTTGAAAGTTAAGTACCATTAAGTACATGTTTTGACAGATTTGGCAATTCTGAGTTCAGGTTAGGGTTCTGAGTGGAATGGAGTGGAAGGAGAACTGGGAAAGGAATTATTTTATTTTGGAAATATGATCTGTACTTTTATAAAAATAAAATGTCAGATAGAAATACATACTCTTAAGACATATCCAAATCTAGAGGTAAAACTATTTCAGACTTTTATTTTTCTTCAGTAAGTATTTAATCAACGATATTAAATTTATAAGCCTATATATTTACAAATATTCTGCCTAAAAATTTCGTCAGTTTGCCAAAGCCTGTGGTACAAAGTATATTCAATTTTAATAGTTCACTACTATGTGTTATTAGTCTCAAGATAAGCCCTTTAAAAATTCTTTGCTCATTCTTCTTCAGTTCACATTTAAATGCAAAATCATGCTTTGCTAGTATGCATAATCAAGGGGCCAAGGAGCAATGTGGAAATGTACTTCCAGAAGTTCCCACATCACATTGGGGAATATTCATGATAGAGATGTTGCCAGGTTCCATTATCAGGATTGTTGGTTTAACTATGCAGTGCTCTTTCCCTGGCTAATAATGCAAGCAAATATTTTACTCCAAATTAAACAACTTAAAAAAAAAAATCGATGCCCACTGAGGCTTTGCTCTTAACTTTGAAAACAACCATTTGATTCAGTACTCCCTCATGATATGCTACTGCCTGAAATGTGGTTCTAAAATTTATTCTAGCTTTTTGATTATTCTACAATACATCCTTCTGATGTGGGAAAATCAGGTTCAAGGAACCATTATTCAATTCTCCCAAAAGTGATTGTAGTTTAGGAAGACATGCATGCATCATAGATTATTGTTGAGCCAGAACTCAATCTTTTATGCTAGAGGCTATTGTCAGGAAGGAGCAACCAGTCTACAATAACTGGATACTCTAAAAGTATACTGGCCAGAGTGAAATAAAAGAGCTAGTCTTCAGTTCTGGATCCCTCATTTTAGGAAAGCCATTGAAAAAAAAAATCAAAATGTCCAAGACACTGAATATCTTAGAGATCATTCCAAAGATCAGCTGATTGAATGAGGAATGTTTAACTTTGACAAGAGACATATTTGGGTGGGGAAGAAGAAAGACAGATATGATAATAATCTTCAAATTTTTGAAAAACTATTTTGTGAACAGAAGCATGAGATGGAACCCTAAGCATTAAATCTATTAACAAAGGGGAAAAGTTACAAGGACACAAGTTTCAATTAACCAAAAAGATTTTTAAAAATCCTAAAAATTAGAGTAGTCAAAAATGAAATGGTATTTCTTGAGGGATTGTGAGCTTCTGTCCCTGGAGATGTATCAATGAACACAGATAACAAAATTGGGAAAGTTATAAATGGGACTTAACATTCGGATAGTTGTTTAAAAAATGATCACATATATTTAGAATGTTGTATATGTGTTACAGTCCTCATTGCATGATAAGCTTTATGAAACAAAAACATCTCATCTAAGCCACTGTATCCAGAGCATAGCACTGTGTTCTTTATAGTATGAACGTAAATGAAATTAGTTGCATGAATGTTAAATAAATATGCTCCTCAAAGATTTTATGATTCTATGACATCTCATTTATAGGATGAAGACTCCCTGTATTAGAATTGTTTAGAAAAACTGTAGTATAATCACAGGTTTGAGATGCTGGAGTCAGAAGAGGCCTGGTTTCAAGTTCCATGTGTAAAACTGACCATCTTTGTGCTCTGGTTAAGTCATTTAACCTCTTTAATCTCAATTTTCCTAGCAACAAAATGGGGAAAGGTGGTAATAGGACCTAACTCATAAGTTTTTTGTGAGGCCCATATGTACATGTGAACATACACAAAATTTCTTGTATATAAATATATGTGTTATTGTGTTGTATATAAATTTGCATATGTGTGTGTGTTACAGGACAAATTGAAGTACTTATTTACTTAACAGGTTACATATCTCCACCTAAACATTTTCAGATATTTAAATTCATAAAATGCAGGTAAGAAGCAAGATGAATTAGAGGTGATAATATCAGGAAATGACACTGACCTCATAGGTATCACTAAGATAGAGTACTTGAATAGAATATGGTTCTGAAATGACAAAAATTGTTCAAGAAAAATCATAATATATAAAGTGGTGCTGAGAAAGAGGGAAGTAGCATTGTATGTTAAAAAGCATACTTGGTGAATATTATTGCTCTGTAAAGAATGACCAGAAGAATGAATACAGAGAGGCTTGGAGAGACCTACATGGACTGATGCTAAGTGAGATGAGCAGAACCAGGAGATCATTATACACTTCGACAACGATATTGTATGAGGATGTATTCTGATGGAAGTGGATTTCTATGACAAAGAGACCTAACTGAGTTTCAATGGATAAATGATGGACAGAAACAGCTATACCCAAAGAAGGAACACTGGGAAACGAATGTGAACTATTTGTATTTTTGATTTTCTTCCCGAGTTATTTTTACCTTCTGAATCCAATTCTCCCTGTGCAACAGAAGAACTGTTCGGTTCTGCAAATATGTATTGTATCTAGGATATACTGCAACATATTTAACATATATACGACTGCTTGCCATCTTGGGGAGGGGTGGAGGGAGGGAGGGGAAAAAACAAAACATAAGCGAGTGCAAGGGATAATGTTGTAAAAAATTACCCTGGCATGGATTCTGTCAATACAAAGTTATTATTAAATAAAATAAAATTTAAATTTAAAAAAAAAAGCATACTTGGTGAAGAAATTGAAAAGGGAGCATGTTAGAGAGTATTTGCAAAACCAGTAGAAGTAGAAACACATGAAATATTGTCTTTGGATCATATCATAGAACAATTTTAAGGAAATAAAAACAAACAAGTAGGTTTTTAGGAGAGCAAGTGTTAATTTATCTATCATATTTTTGGGGAAGAGTGTAATTTATGACCAAAGAAGAGCTAGAGAATATTATGAAATGCAAAATTAACAATTTTGATTAAATTAAATTAAGAAGTTTTTGCCCAAACAAACCTAATATGAACAAGATTAAAAGGGAAGCACAAAGCTGGGAGCGGGGGTTGGAAATTGACAGCCAGGATTTCTGATAAACACCTAATTTCTAAAATATATAAATAATTGTGTCAAATTTATAAGAATATAAGTCATTGCCCATTTGATAAGTGGTCAAAGTATATGAACAGACATTTTTCAGACGATGAAATTAAAGCCAACTATAGTCATATAAACCAATTTCTAAATCCCGATTGATTAGAGAAATGAAGATTAGAACAATTTTTGGTACCACCTCATACCTATAATATTGACTAAGATGACAGGAAAAGATAATGATATTATATAGGGATATGGGAAAACTGGGACAATAGGGCTTTGTTAGTGGGGTTGTCAATGGATCCAACCATTCTGGACAGCAATTTGGTATGCTCAACTATACCCTCTGATACAGCAGTACTACAAATGGACATGTATCCCAAGGAAATCATAAGGAAGAAAAAAGGAGTCACATATGCAAAAATGTTTGTAGCAACTCTTTTTGTGGCAACAAAAAAATTGGAAAATTAATAGATGCCCATCAATCAGGGGATGACTGAGTAAGTTATTGTATCTTAAAGTAATAGAATGTTAATGTTCTATAAAAATGATAAAACAATGTGATTTTGGAACGGCCTCAAAGATTTACAAGAACTGATGCTGAGCAAAATAAGCAGAAAGAGGAATACATTTTATTGAGTAACAGCAGGATTGTTCCAGGATCAACCATGAAAGACTTGGTTCTTCTCAGTGATCCAAAGAAATTCCAATAAAGTTTGGACAGAAAACTCCATTTGTATATATAGAGAGAACTGAGGAGAGTGAATGTAAATCAACACATGCTATATTCACTTTCTTTTTCTTTTTCTTTTTTTTTGCCTCTTGTGGTTTTTCCCTTTTGTTCTTATTTTTCTTTCTCAACATGATTCATAAAAAAAGTTTATAAAAAAAGATTATGGACATGTATAAGCAGAAAAAAAATTTTTTTAAAGTAATTTTAAAGCCAATATATCTGGCATGGATTTGCAAAAAGGACTTAAATTATTCAGATGTTTTACTGGATGCTCTTTTCCTGTTTCTCTGCCTCTGTCAACCATTTTCTATCTTTGTTTCTAATTATACTTCTGTCTGTCTTTGTTTCTCTCTGTGTATGTCTCTGTGTGTCTGCCTCTCTTTGTCTCTCTCTCTCTTCCTACATTCCTTTCCCCACCTTAGCTTTTTGTTTGTCTCTGTCCAACTATCTTCATGCCAGTCTATGAAGGTCTATTTCTCTTAGATATCAGAACCTTTAACTCTATTTCTGGAACACACTAAGCTAATTCCTCCCCACACTTTCAAGGCTTTTTCACTCCATGTCACACCTCAAATACTCCCTCCCCTCTTTACAACTCTCAACTCCTCTATTTGTGTTGTTATCCTGCCTGAGGAGGATAAAAGGCTACTCGGTATATATCTCTCTGTTGCCTAACTTCTTCTCTTCCTCCCATCAAGATTGGAGGTCTATGTTCCTATCATCCTCTAGACAGAGAAAGTGAAAAGGAAAAGGGTGGAAGTATTCCTGAGACTAATAAAACTGAACTCTTAAATTCTAGCCAAGCTATCCTCTTAGAGAGAGCCCCAACCATTGGATCAATCAGGAGGTCTTAGTTCTCTCGGCTAAGACTCACAGTATACACATTCCCATTATCTATGGGGAGGGGCCTCTCAGATACTTCTTACAAGGTTCATTTCCTATAAACTCATTTATTAAGGGAATGATGAACTATCCTGAAAGGAATCTTCCTTTCTTTGTTACAGATATTATCAAATCCTCTCACATCAGTCACTATAGAAATGTCTTTATAACAAAGAAAAAGAAACAAAAATTGCATGACAGAATGATTATTTCTGAATGATTATACCATACTCTGGTGCAATTCTCACACCCTCTAGATTCAAGAATCAACTTAAGGTATTATTAATTACAAAGTGGGAAATTATTCCAATGCTCTGTTTAATAGTTTTATACATGTGGACACCTACAGACTTGGATACTTCTTATCATTAGATTTTAATTTGTATTTGACCAGTGACATCGCTGAAATGTTAGAACTTTTTATAAGAATGGAAATTATATGGGGAAAATATATGTATACCCCCACCTCCTCCACTCCCACCACTATATACATATATATATATATTCACATATATCCACAGACTTATATCTATATATTCCTATAGATTTATACATTCCAAAGATAGAATGATATAAATAAAGCAAACTCTTGGAGATCTAGGGATAGGGATAGGGAGTGGAGCTTGATATGATGGAGAAAGAGCTAGGTTTGGAATTTTAGGACCTGAGTTAAGATCTTAAATCTATCATTTGTTATCTGAGTCATGTCAATTATTGTTGTGATCTAGTTCAGATGGATCTGAATCGGTCCCTGTTCGGGCGCCAAAATGTGGTGAGCTTTTTCTTTTCAAAACGCAGCCAGGTGATAAAAGTTCAGATCTTTTATTATCTCCAATATAGCCCGGTTAGCTTAGAGGCCTATCTCTCTGCTTGGTTCCAAGAGCTCTCTCCGAATGTCACCAAATCCAAAGGTCTGGTCCTTCAGCCTCTGCCTCTGCTTTCTTCAGCCTCCAGCCAGCTCCACTCTTCATGTCATCCGGTGAAATCTGACTGAGAGCCTCTGTCTGTTTCTTTTATCCAAGAGGGAGGAATTGTGGGATACGAGAGAGAGGGATTATGGGTTTTCTCCCATAGTGCTCTCCGGCCCAAAGAGCTTCAAGGGAGGTGTGAACTCATAAAGGTACAAAGTTTACTTTGTGAAGCTGGCATACTTGTGAACTCCAATGAGTAAAGGTGTAAACACAAGCCTTGTATTAATTAGTCCTACTTAGTACCTTGTTTCAGGTTCTGCCCAAAACATCTTCTTGTAAGATTAGATCAACTCTAATTAGTTAGCAGTTAGTAAGGATTCCAACAAATTATCACTTCACCTCTATGACCCTTGGTTTCTCCATGTGTAAATTTTGGGGAATTATAATGGAATCAGTAAAATATTAGAACCATAAAGTAATTGTCTGAGAGAATCATAGACTTAGGAAGTATCTTATAGGAAACTGAGGACAAAACAAGTGAATTTCTGAGACTTATGTAAATAGTAGTTGAGATAGGGTGCCAGCTTATGTTACTCTTATTTGTAACATACTAAATGCTTTATTTAATTTGATATTTATTGGAAATTAGATTCTATCTCCATTTTACGTATGTTTCTTACATCTAAAACAGAAGAACAGTGTGGTGCAGTGAAATGAATATTAAATTTGGTTCTAGATTTGCTTTGTTACTGAATGACTATAAGATCTAGGACAAATCTATTCACTTCATGTATAATTTTCCTTGTTTCTAAAATGAGAAGCTCATTCTATATTATCTCCAAAACTCTTTTATTTTTAATACTCTTTGAGGTTGTTTGTTGATTTGAGCATGATAAAATTAGCATTCTAAACATTGAGACCCAGAATCCTAGGATTTAATAGCTAAAAGTTACCTTTAAGATCATTCAGTTCTGTCTTCCCCATCTCCATTTGCAAAGATTCAAAGTGTCATATTCCTCCTCCCAGGTTATACAATATGCAAAATACCAGGGAGAAGATTTGAATCCTTGACTTCAGGGTCCAATATTCACTCTCTCCACACTTCCCCATTATACTATTCTTGTCTCTGCCTGACAGATAACAACAACTCTGTACCAGTTTAAGTAAAAAGAAACAACCCATCCCTGAAAAGGTTGTGTCACATATTCTCAAGTATATATGTTTGTTGATAAATTGTACACCCTTTGTTCATACTGGAAGAACATAAATTAAAACTTGCAAGTTGCTTGGTAGAACACTTTATTTTTCAAGAGGAATAAACTTCATTGTAATTCAAGGATACTAATGAAGAAACAATGGTTAAGGGGGAATTTTAGACACTTGGTAATTCAGGCATATCATATAGATCACTTTTGTTATGTTTTGTCAAGGAATCTTAAATTTCCCCATATCTTAACTCCAACAAACACAAATGACTGATCTCTTTCTATATTCTCTGCAATGACATTCACAGTAAATTTAATTTATAATACTGTACCAAGTATCCACTGCTGTACTGTCATTGAGATTATTGAAATGATAGTTCTGCTAGATAATCTATCAATCCAAACTGCAGGACTTGGACCAATCTCGTCTATATTAAAATTACCTTCCATGTAAGAAACCTATAATTCTTTCCCTTTCTTTCACAACTTTGCTTTCTGTTTGGAGTTTTATGAATAATTGCTTTCCACTGATCAAAAGCAAATTCTAATGTACTATACACACTGTCATTGATCACTATAAGCACTAATGTATGAATAAAAATATGTTTATGTTTCAACTAAAACTGACATCTCTATAATAAGACCTCATGCACACAATTGAGCATATTACTATCCCCTGTGCAGTGAGGCAGAGGGCCTGTTTCCTCTTGGCAGATTCCTAGCCCTATAACCATGAACATGTTAAAATAACTTGATTATTATTCTCTTTGTACCCTCTTGTTTTCTTTTAATTTGATAAATAAATGCAATGAAGCTTTGCTATTAATTAGCACATTGATGCATCCCAAGATATTATTGTGAAGAATCTTATTGGGAGACCTTTGGTAACTGAAGGCAAGATGATTGAGATGTAGGAGACACAAGTGCACCCCATGTTTGTAAATGATTAATTCCTTTTAAAAGACAATTTGATTGCTCTTTGGAGACTAGATTCAAATATATTCTTTCAACAAGGGTAAATAGGTTATGTTGTATTCCACCACCTTCTAGTATGCATGTGCTCCTTTCAGAGTGGAAGTGTAGGTGAGAGTAATATTGTTGGAGGGCAATATTCATTAGCTTAGTATCAGAATTCATGTAAATAATTCAAACTCCTTGGTTAGGGCGTTTTTTCTCCCCACCAATTTGCTCATTTATGTTTTAAATTTAAAAAAAATATTTTTAACTTTTAAATAAATTTATTTATTAGATATGACTTTGACACATCTCTGAATTGGAAACACTCAGTGGAAGTCTCAGTTATTAGATTTACTTACTGGTTTTAGTCACCATAGTAAGCCTCATCTTTCATTGGGAAGAATGATATCACTACAATCATACTTCAAAGGAAACTGCAAAGAATGAATTCACCTCAGAGCTGCAAAACCAAAAGCAATCTTCAAGATCATTTCTAGGACAACTTTCAAATTTTACAAATCATAAAACCAATGCCCAGAGATGCTGAATGAGTTATCTAAAATCACAAAGATTATAAGCAGTGAAGCTAGCAATTGATCTCAAGTTCTTTTAATTTTAAATCCAATATCTTCTCCACTAAAGACTACACCAACTTAAAATTTGTTTTGTGGAAGTTTTCTTTTTTTTAAATATTAGTATAAATTCCTATGTTCCACCAGACCATTCCCTTTCAATGAAATAAAAGTTATACAATCCCCAAGGAGAGAAGTTGTGTCTGTCAGAGGATGGACTATTCTTCAAATATATTTTAATTGCCATCATCTACTGAGAAGATGTACTGAAAAGTACTGAGTACTTTTAAAAAATAGTTTTTGTTGATTAAAGAAATGCAAATCAAAACAACTCTGAGGTACCACCTCACACCTATAAGATTGGTTAAGATGAAAGAAAAAAAATAATGATAAATGTTGGAGCAACTGGGAAAACTGGGACATTAAAGCATTGTTTGTTTGTTTTTTTCTAAAATGAGCTGATTTGCATTCACTCTCCATCATTCTCTCTCTAGTTATATATTGTCTTTTTTTATCCAAAGATTATTGGGATTGCCTTCAATCACTAAACTGCCAAGGAGAACCAAGTCTTTCATAGTTGATCACCACACAATCTTACTGTTACTTTATATAATGTATTTCTGGTTCTACTTGTTTCTTTTCTTTATTTTTAACACACATTGCTTTATGAAACATGTTGGGAAAGAACAATCAGAGCAAAAGGAAAAAAATGGGATAGAAAAAAAAAACAGAAAAAAGAAGTGAACATAGCATGTTTTAATTTACATTCAGTCTTCTTAGTTCTTTTTCTGGATGCAAATGGCATTTTCTGTCCAAAGTCTATTGGCTTTGCTTTGGATCACTCAACTTCTAAGAAAAACCAAGCCTTCCAGAGTTGATCATTGCACATTCTTGCTGTTATTATATGCAATGTATTCCTGTTTTTTTCCTGCTTCATTCAGCATCAGTTTATATAAATCTTTCCAGGTCTTTCTATAATCATTGTAAAATTGTTCATCATTTTAAAAGAACAATAATATTTCATTACTTTCATGTGCCACAACTTTTTCAGCTATTCCACAATTGATGGGTATCCACTTATTTTTCAATTCTTTGCTACCACAAAAAGAACTGATACAACATTTTTTGCACATGGGGTCCTTTTCCCTCCTTTATGATCTCCTTGGGATACTGACCCAGTAATGGCACTGCTAGGTCAAAGGATATGCACACTTTTATAGCCTTTTGGGATAGTTCCAAATTGCTCTCCAGAATGGTTGGTTAATTTCACAACTCCAACAACAATGCATTGACACTAATGCATTGTTGTTGGAGTTGTAAACTGATAAATTATGCAAAACCTTTGATCCAGAAATATCACTACTGTGTCTTTATTCCAATGACATCATGAAAGAGGGAATAAAACCTACATGTGCAAAAATGTTTTTAGTTACTCTTTTTGTGGTGGCAAAAAAAAAAAAAATGGAAAATGAATGGATGCCCTTGTTCTATAAAATTTTATAAGCAGGGTTGATTTCAGAAAAGCCTGAAAAGACTTACATAGACTGATATAAAATGGTATAGAATAGAACTAGGAACACATTGTACACAGCAAAAACAAAATTGAGTGATTATCAACTAAGACTTAGTTCTTCTCAGCTTTATAGTGATCCAAGGCAATTCCAATAAACTTTAAAGGGAAAATGCCATCTACATGTAGAGAGAGAAGCATGGAAACTGAATGCAGATCAAAGCATCCTATTTTCAACTTTTTTCAAATGGTTTCCCACTTTTCTTCTGATTTTCTCTTCCAATATGACATATAAAATAAGTAAAACATTATTGTACCTATGTAGCTTAAGAAAAAAATATATATATATATATACACATATATATGTGAATATATAAATGAATAGCTTTAAAAATCTTTCCTATGAAATTATACAAAAATTTTTGGAGAACTTCATAAGAAGGTGATAATGATAAATATAATAATTATTATTACACAAATATTTCAAAAGCATGTCATTACCAACGAAACCTTAAAAATTGAAACCATTTCTATACTAAAGGACCATATGTGAGAAACCTATTGCTTCGTCATTACATCACAAAAGTTGATTAGTTGAATTTTTCACTTTATATAGCCTGTCAATTTTGGAGCATCATGTGCTTCTGAAAGAATAGAATTTGAAGGTAGAAGGTCTGACTTAAAATTTTACTTCAATTACTTCTTCCCTATGGTCTCTATGGGACCCCTATGAGTCCCTGGATAAATTTCTTCATCTTTTTTGGATGATTTTTAAATGACATAAGGTTTCTTCTTCCAATTCTTGATGCTATGCTATTGAATAGACACAGCTTGAGTCTACACACAATCACAAACTAAAAGTTTGAAGAGAAAATGAGCCTAGTCCATGGCATCATGCATATCAATGCAGATTCAATTCATTTTGACTTAATTAAAAATATTTGTGGAGCACCTAAAATATAAAAACACTGTTAAGTGTACTACAGAATTAAGAGAGATAAGTAAGAAATTACCCTTGGCATCAAGAAACATCATTTTCTACAATGGCATACATTTTTACTGTCATTAATATGAAGAAGAAGGGTAGGGAAGCAAATGAGATGTTCACAATATTTTTCAATATGATCTAAGAGAAAGAGGATTGAGATGATACAGCTAGCATTGAATAACCAATGTTATGTATTTCCTGTTATTATGTTCTTTGCTCAGTCTGAGACTGAGAGGAAAGGTGTTTCTGACTTGCCTAGTCCTGGTAGCAAGGGTGAATTTTCGTACTTCTTTCTCACCTTTGTTCCTGTATACATGTCCTTTTCTCCCTGCTCTGAAATAAGAACATAAATAAATTTAAAGTTTGTCTGGTCTTTAATGTTTGTTTATATTTTTCCTTATTAAAAAATTCCAATATAAGACAAAGTATGGTTAAACATAAAATTTCTGTTCTCTATGTATGTAACTCTTAGGAAAGAAAAGCCAAAAAAATGAGAAGGTGGGCATAATATAAAAAGAGGAGACAGAAAAAAATATATATTCTGATTGTAGAAAATTTGCCACAATGTTCCTCATAGAATTGTTCTCCATTTCCCATCTTCCTCCCTCCCCCAAAACTGAAAGAGAACTTTCCTAGCTTAATAACTTATGAAAATAGGACAGAAGAATGAGTGTATATATTCTCCCTAGAAAAAGGCCTGAGAAGTAGTTTTTATGTGTGGAGGGTTGAATGTTTTGATTATAGTACTTTGTATTTCCCAAAACTTTATTCTACCCATGAAACAAAAATGGAGAAGTTTTTTTTTTTTTTTTTTTTTTTTTTTTTGTCCACAGACAACAGGACACTTTTATCAAATGTGTTTATTTATTTATTTATAATACACATTGCTTTATCAATCAGATCAAAAAAAGGAACAACTATAGAAACAATTAAAAAAAAAAGAAAAAGAAAAAAGAATTGAACATAGTGTTGATTCACATTCATTCTCCTTGGTTCTTTTTCTGGATGCAGATAATGTCTTCTTTCCAAAATCTATTGCAATTGCTTTAGATATTGAACCACTATGAAGAAGCAAGTTTTTCAAAATTGATAACCACACTTTCTTGCTATTACCATGTGCAATGTATTCCTAGTTCTGCTTGTTTCATTCAGCATCAGTTCATGTAAATCTTTTCAGGTCTTTCTAAAGTCACTTTGTTCATCATTTTTATGGAACAATAATAATCTATTACCTTCACATACCATAACTTGTTCAGTCATTCCTAAATTGATGGGCATAGATACTCATTTCCAATTCTTTGCTACCACAAAAAGAGCTGCTACAAATATTCTTGCACATGTAGGTCCTTTTCCCTATTTTATGATTTTCTTGGGATACAGACCCAGTAATGACCTTGCTGAGTCAAAGGTTATTCACATTTTTATAGCCCTTTGGGCACTGTTCCAGATTGATTTCCAGAATAGTTGGATCATTTCACATCTCCAACAATGCATAAGTGTCTCACTTTTCCTACATTCTCTCCAACATTTATCATGATTTTTATCTGTCATTTTAGCCAATCTTAGAGAAGAGATAGCACCTTAGAATTGTTTCTCTAAAAACAGTGATTGTGCATTTTTTCATATGATTACAGATGACTTCAATTTTATCATCTGAGAATTGTCTGTTCATGTCCTTTGACCACTTATCAATTGGGGAATGACTTGTATTCTTGTGAAATTGACATTATTCTTTATATGTTTTAGAAATGAGACCTTTATAGAAATACAATCTGTAAAAAAAAAAAAAAAAAAAAAAAAAAATCCCAGTTGTGTACTTTTCTTTTAATCTTCTTTCCGTTTCTTTTGTTTGTGCAAAAACTTTTTTATTTAATGTAATTAAAATTGTCCATTCATTGTGTACTGTAATTCTTCTCTGATCATAAATTCCTCCCCATCCACATATCTGATAGTTAAATTATCACATGTTCTAATTTGTTTATAGTACCATCCTTTATGCCCAACTCATATCACCATTTTGACCTTATTTGGCATGAAATGTGAGATGTACTACTAAACCCAACCCTTAATTTTATTTATCAGTTCGTTAGTTTTCTTAGTTTCTATTTTATTAATTTATCTTGGGGTAGACCCAAGATAGCAGAGAAGACACATGCATTTTTCTGAGCTCTCCTCTACCCTTAAACTATTTTACAAAACTCAGCCTCTGAATTAGTGCTTGCCTGTCAGAACCCATGAATAATGGGAGTATAACACATTACCAAAAGAAGATAATCTCAAAACTTGCCAGAAAATGTCTGTTTTGGCTCACATTAGGGGAAGAAATGGGGCTAGACTAGGTGCAGACTCAGGCAGATAGGCAGTGAGAGCAAGGAAAACATCTCACTCTGAGCAGACCAGACTGGGGCAGGATGTGTTCTCCATGGAAAACCTCTACCACAGTGCCTTGGCAGGAAGCCAGTAGATCAGCAGAGAAACTATAAACACAGAGGATAAAGACTCTAACCCCCAAATGCTAGGGTCTCTTAGACCTGGCCACACCCACCTAGCACCAGGAGGGACTCGGCAAAATCTCAGTGCACAACCACTAATCTCAGAGCAGCTACTGCTGTCCCACTGCTGCTTCACTGCTACGTCCTGTTGTCTCTAGAAGGAGCTTGGAAATACCCAACTGACCCATAAGCAGACTGCAGCCTTTATTTATTTATTTATTTGTTAAAATGAGTAAAACGGAAAAGCGGTTCTAACTATAGATAGCTTCTGTATTGAAAGAGAGCAGATTTCAAGCCCTGAGGAGGCTAAAAACAATCTGTCTCTAGATGAAAACCCAAAGGTAGATATGATCTGGTCCCAACCACATAATGCTTGCATAGAACAAATTAAAAAGTATCTTAAAAGAGAGGTAGAAGAAAAATGGGGAAAGGAAAGAGAAGCTTTGCAAGAGGGTCTGGATAAGTCATCCTATTTATTAAAAGATAGAGTGGGAAAAGAAAACAACTCCATGAAAAACAGAATTAGTGAATTGGAAAAAGAAAATCATTCCCCAAAAAATAAAATTGGGGAAATGGAAAAAATCCATAGAACAAAACAGCTCATTTAAAAACTCAATTGGACATTTACAAAAAGAAATTAAAAAAAAATAAATGAAGAAAATAATTCATTAAAAATCAGAATGGAACAAATGGAAATGAATGACTCAAAGAGACAGCAAGAATCAGTCAAGCAAAACCAAAAAAAAAAAAAAAAAATAGAAAAAATGTTAAATACTTACTTGGGAAAACAACAGACCTGGAAAATAGGTCTAGGAGAGATAATCTAAGGATTATTGGACTCCCTGAAAATCATGATGAAAAAAAGAGCCTAGACACAATTTTTTTTAGGAAATCATCAAAGAGAACTGCTCAGATGTCACAGAATCAGAAGGTAAAAAAAATTCATCAATCACCTACTCAAAGAGATTCCAAAATTAAATTACAAAAAATATTGTGGCAAAATTCCAGAACTATCAGATCAAGGGAAAAATACTATAAGCAGCCAGAAAAAAAAGCATTCAAATACTGACAAAATTATCAAAACCTACTGCAATCTAGTATTTGACAAACCCCAAATTCCCAACTTTTGGGATAAGAATTCACTATTCAACAAAAACTGCTGGGAAAATTGGAATTTAGTATTACAGAAACTAGGCATTGACCCACATTTAACACCATACACTAAGATCAAAATAGGTTCATGATCTAGGCATAAAGAATGAGATTATAAATAATTATAAATAAATTAGAAGAACATAGGAAGGAATTTGTGACCAAAGAAGAACTAGAGATCATTATTGATCACAAAATAGAAAATTTTGGTTATATCAAATTGAAAAGTTTTAGTACAAACAAAACTAATGCAGACAAGATTAGAAGGAAAGAAATAAACTGGAAAACATTTTTACAGTCAAAAGTTCTGATATGAATAGACAAAGATGCCTCTTTGGACTTGAAACCAATTCATATTACTCTTTTAGATTTTTATCTGTGGACATTCTGACCTCGTCTGAGTTTGTGTTTTTGTCTGCCCAATCACTATAGTAACTTTCAAGGTTCTCTTCTGTTTCTTGCTCATTTTCTTTCATTTCTTTAACAATATCTTTTTTTTTTAACTTTTTACTTTAGCTCTCCTCCTGAGATAAAGAGCCCCAATCTTCCAGTGCAGCTCTGAACTTTAGCTTTGAGCACAAGAGCCCTTTTGTTTGAGGGGTTAACTTTGCCCACAGTGAAATTTCTAAAGATTTTCTGCCTTGCTTCTGTTACAATCCTGCACAATTAGCAAATAACAATGCAATTAACACTAACTATAAATGATTAATTGCTATACCTACATATATTTGTCTTTCAAAATATAAAGATGCTTATATCTGTGGACTTGGCACCTTGTAGATGTTTTCGAAGAATTACTTGTTTGTATTACTGTGAAAATATCTTCAAGTTATTTTGATAAATTAAAATATATATACATAAGGACTGTGGGTTAGTAGATAGAGAAATGGCTTTGGGTTCCAGAGGATCCTAGATCTTAATTTGATTTTTACACAATTTATGTGTACAATCATGACCAAGTTACTGGAATACTTTATGACCTCTTCAATTCTCTAAGAGTATAAGGTAAAGAAAAGGTGCTTATGTGAACCAACAGAGTGATTTACTATACTAGATATCCTCAAAGTTCCCTATATGAATGAAATGAAAAATTATTCATCTGGCTATAAATGTAGAAATATATATATTTGAATATAATTAAAGGGTCATTTGTGTATAGATAACATAGATATATGTATACGTATTGATAAAAAATCCACTTGAAGAAATATATCAAAGTGAAATAATGTATATATGTGTGTATAGATATAGATATATTATGCATATGTCTGTGTGTGACTATATCATGTATTTTTATGTATATATAAACAGCTAGATGGTAGTATACAAGGCCTGAGTTGAGGAAAATCTGTGCTTCAAACTGGCTTCAGATACTTATTGATGTGACCCTAGGCAAGTCCATTAAATTCTATTTGCTCCTGCTCTCTCATTTATAAAATGGAAATTATATCACCTACTTCCCATATTTGTTGTGAGAGTCAAATAAGATAATAATTGTAAAGTGCTTCCCATACACCCAGGCACACAAAAAAAACCTTACATCAAGGCTATTTATTACATGTATTTCAATATGCTTATTGCATGTAGATTTTTCACATGTATGTTTTCACAAAGATGCACACCTACATACAAATAGTGTTGAACTAGTTTCTTCAGTATGAAGGCAAAATATTCCTATTTATGCCTATTGACTCCTTTTCAAAATGGATGGTGGATTCACATATACATATAATAGATTTTTAAGTATTCATACATTTAATTGTCAAGGGGGACATGAAATGAAAAAATAACTGCTTTCCCATAACAAAACTGTGTCTCTATGAGGTTGCCATATTAATTTTCCCAAGCATGATTCTATAATATTATATGTTTCTAAAGATTACAGAATAGGCATTTAATTTTTTTGTTGTTGTTGTTGAACAAATAATAAATATTTGTTGCAAACAATGTGAAGTGATAGCTGAGGGCATTCATTAGTCAGGTAATTAAAAACAAGTAAACAAAAATGGAATCTTTTTTTTTTCTGAAATGTCCATCAAAATGAAATAATTTTACTTGAATTGCATTAAAAATTTCCTGGATGTTCATCTGATTCTATGGGAACAGTCATAGTAAATGGTTAAATAAAAGAAATGCATGTTTTACCTACTAAATGAAGGGCCAAGAGCTGCCACATTCAATACAATTCAATAATAGAAGAAAGGCCAAGTTTTTACTTTTTACATTTTTTTCTTAACTTTGCAAGTTATTATTAATTCTTCTATTCCAGTAGTACATTACATTCTATTTTTGATTCTGACTATGGAATGTATTTTTATTACTCTACTTTGTTTCTTTATGAAAAAAAAAAAGGAATTTCAATTCACCTTTAAGCATTAATTTGGAATTAGCTAATTTTTTTAAACTGATGGCCATGTGATTGAAATGGTTCCTAAAGGGCTATTATTATATCTCATAAATATACACTTATGGACTTTTTAAAACATAAATTATATAAAAATGTATTTGTGTTCTTGAAAGAAATATTTGCTATTGTTACAGTACACTATACAAATGCTATTAAGTCTTCTGAAATATGAACTAAAATGAAAATAATTTGCACCAATATCCATTTAGCTTTGAAACTAAACATCTGTCACCATTAGGCATATTTATTTCTACTAAATACCTAAAGGGTTACTATCCTTTATCAAAGATTAATTAAAGTTTAAAAATTTAGAAAAATGGCCATTTAAGGGGAATAATCTTAATAGACATTCAAAAGAAATGACAAAAGAAATAACTCTTCAAAGGGAATAAGTCCAAGTTGTGATTATAAAAGAGATGAAAGTGCATGGGTAGTTCCCTGTTACTTCTTTACCTTACATAATTATCCATTAAAGTAATTTATTACAAATTCTTATCGATTTTTCACAATTTAATTTTATTCCCAAAGTCATGTAGTTTTTAGTTTTGTAAATGGATTTAAAATGTCATCAACATTTTCTAATTTAGCTTTTAAAATCGCCATTCCTTTCTTACATTTCTATTCTTCATTTAATAGATTCAGAACTTCAAATCTGAAAGAGACCTCTATGCTTATATAATATCATTCAAATGCCAAATGTCTTTTTTTTTTTTTTTTACAGTTTTTTCCAGTATTGCTAAAGGAGGGACACAATATTCCTTGATGCTGCCCATTTCATTCTGAACTTTTCTCCTTTTGTTAAAAGGAAAATCTCATATTAAACAGCAATGTACTTCTTTTCATTTCTACTAATTTCTCCCAATTCTGTTTTATGAGTCAAAATAGGAAAGAATCTTTCAAATTCTTTGAGATAGCCATGAGATCCTCTAAGAGACTTTTTTTTTTATTTCATGCTAACCATCCCAGTTCTTTCATATCATCTTTATATGCTTGCAGGTCATTTTGCATCCTGACTACTTCCTCTGGATGTGTTCCCTCATGCCTATATCCTTCCTTAACTCTGATGCCAAAAACTGAAACTACTACTCAAGATGGGGGTTTGATAGAGAAATTGATATTCATCCTCTGTCTCTTGTCTCTGTCTCTGTCTCTCTTGTCTGTGTGTGTGTGTCTCTCCTCTCTTAATCTCTTTATGTCTCCCCTTCCCTCTTTCTCTTTTTTATTCCTTCTCTTCTTATTCCTCTTCCTCCTCCTTTTTTTCCATGTTGGAAGTGAATTATTCACTTATAGGAATCATTGATCAGCACAAAAGCTTTCACGTACTCTGAACTTAAGTGATCCACCTGTCTTGGCCTTACCTGACACAGGAACTATAGGCACATTATATCTTTATATACACATTATATTTATTCTCTTAAAAATAAGTATTTTTATAATGTGAATAAGATGACTTCTGAGGTCTCTTCCAGCTATAGATCTGTCATTAATGATCTTATATATTCTAATAATCTTTTATATTTAATTTTGTCCTAATTGAATGAGTTTCTGTGTTGAATTAAGTTTTTTTTTTTAATTATTAAGTACAAAAACATTAAGTGACATAGTAGAAAGTGCCTCAGACCAATTTTAATAACTGATTTCAGTCTTGGCACTCTATCCATTGTACCATTTAGCTGCCTACCTGATATTGAGTCCCATGATAAAGTGTATGTCTTGTCCAAAAATCACCACCATCAGTAACAAATTTTATATAGCACTTGGATATGTATATACAATGCTCTGAGAAGTAGCTGAATTCTACTGCAGGAGAAAGAGACAAGAGTATTGTCCACCTTGGGAAACTCTGAGAACAAATGTGCTCAATCTGTGAAAGGAGAAGTGGTCATAAGAACACTGAACAAAGAATGACCCATGAGTCCTATAAAACCTGGGCCAGAAAAGATTTCAGACAGTCTAGGTCCAAGCCAGAGCAATAAACATGTTAAGATAATTTTTGAAGAAGGCAGAAACTTATTTTTGCTGTCAAATTCAAAATCAAAAACTCTTCCCATGATTTAAACCTACAAAAGAGGATTTTGTCATGAATCCTAAAGTCTTAAATCAAGATATCAAGGTTAAAGGTTAAAGACATGAGTAAACAAAAGAAAATGATAAAAAACAATGATGAAATTCTGACTCAGAGAGATGGGTAGGCCTAAAGGAAGACCTAGTAGAGTCAGGGAAAATAATGTTCTTGAAACAAAGACAAGAAGAAAGCCTGGAGTCAGAGAAACAAAAAATATAAATAATTAAGGAGAAAAAATAATTTATACCTTAAAATATATATTGCTGAACCTTATCCAGAATTGATTTTTGTGAATGTCAAAATGGACCAAACAGAAAACAATCTCTCCATTAATCAACAACTACAAAAATGAAACCAAAAAAAAAAATTGAAATATAGGGAAAGTATATGTATATTATGACAATTAAAGGAAATAACAGATCAAGGAGCGATCATCTAAGAGTCACTAAAAAATCTGAAATCATTAAACCCACAAAATAAAATGTCCAATAACATATTTTTAAAAATCATATATGAAACTATCCAATTTTCTGAGAATCAGGGGACATAATAATATTATAAAGAATTTATGGATTATATATATATTTTGATGAGACAATTGGGATTAAGTGACTTATCCAAGGTCACACATCTAGGAAGTATTAAATGTCTTAGGCTGGATTTGAACTCAGATCCTCCTGACTTCAGGACCAGTACGATATCCACTGTGCCATCTAGCTGCCCCTGGGTTATATCTTAAATCCCAAAATGAAAACTCTCATGAGTATCATAGCTGAAATCCTGAGTAAAAAAAAAAAAAAAAAATTGACATAAAATGAAAAAAAAATAAATCCAAAGGCCAAAGTTAGGAAACATATAAGGCTTAATTAATACTGTTGTTTGTCCTTCCTATTAGAAGAGGACAAAGTCTTGAACCTTGCATAAATTATCTTTAAAAGAGTCAGAGTAGTATAAAGTCGTCAGCCCCATTCTCTCTCTAAATCACCAAAATTCATTGGCAAGACCAGTCTTGGTCGTGACTTGGGATGGAATGAATGACCATGGTGTTTTCAATTTCTTACCAAGCTCTGAGTACTCTATAACGCCTGTTTTAGCTATCTTCATGGCTAATGGAACAAAATATTCTCATCTCCCCAGTCTACTTAACATGACTGGGGTAGACATTCCCCTAGATCAATGATGGGTTTAAGACTTGTCAATTACTTTCAATCTAGTTTAATTAGACAACTAAGATGGTTTAACCTGCGTGTGGCCACTGCACATGCTACAGCTTCTTGGAATGATAGGTAAGAGCTGAGTGAATCAAATGGCACCAAAAGTGGATGAGCAGCACTGAAAAGAGCTCAGCAAGCCCTCATACCAGAGGTGCTAGGTTCTACTGAATACATTCCCTGGAATGGAGAAGAAGCTTGTTCTAAAAGGGGCTTAAGATCTTATATTACAAAAGTCAAAATATCAAGGTATACATGCCACAAAACAATACAATTTTATAGAAAAAAGTAGATCTTTAAAGAAATAGAGGAATTCCAAACATTCCTAATAAAAAATTTAAAACTATTATGAAATTAAAAAGGAAATGATAGATTAAAAAGCAGACAAATCTGAATCAGAAAAAATGTATTATAATTTACATATTAATATGAGAAGAAGAAAGAAAATTTCTCTCAGAGGTTTAAAGCATTTAAGAATCATCGAAAAAGTTTAAAAAGAAAAGTGGAACTAGAGTAACATTATTCTGTTTTCATGCATTTGGGAGAAGGTACTAAGATGATAATGAGATACACTGAAGAGAAAAAAGAAGAAAGGGAAAAGAAACACTATTTCACATTATAGGAGTTTATGAGATGAATAACATATAAGAACAAAGGAATGGGGATAACAAGTATTCTATGAAAATCATTTTCATCTGAAGATAGCAAACCAAAAAGCATTTATATTGATTGAGCATGGTATAGAAATATACTAAATGAAGCAGGAAAAGAAGTGAGGAAAAGAAAAGGAGAAAGTACAATATTTAAAGGAAGAGTAGGTAGGATAGGTGAGGGAATACTTGTGAGCAAAACAATCTCTAATGTCAGAAAGTGGGAACTGAAGGAATTATAAAGAAAGAAAAACAATATAAAATATATTTGGATGTGGGTCAAGGGGGAAAAGAAAAGGGGCAATAGAGAATAATTTTTCTATGACATTTTTGTATTTATACCATATATATGTAATTTTATACACACATATGTATTCATACAGAAACACAGAGAGAAAGAGATAGATACAGAGATCTATCAATCTCTTATGTGCATATATGTTCATATATATGTAAAAATCACAATTATTATGCAAATACACTTTTCTTTATCTTCTTGAATGTAAAAAAGAAGAGAATAGCAGAATGGAAAAAAAATAGCAGATTTGAATCACGATTGCCTCAAACATCTCACTAATGTTCTAGAAAGACAAAGATAAAGAAAAAGAAGAATTGCCTATGAGTTCTTCATTAAATTGAACAAAAAGTCTGCCAGGATGCTGAGGTAGTGTGGAATGGAGAAAATCCAGGTGATGTAGAAGGCAAATGAGAAAACAAGTTCTATAACAGAATAGACCACCAGAGTACTGTCTCTCCTGGGAAAATCAGAGACCCAATCTGTAGCAGGAGATAGGGCCAGAAATCTAATCAGGTATGGGATATCTGATTAAAAACATAACCCAACAATACAATTTTATGACATGAATAAGAAACAAAAATTCAGCATATAAAATTTGTTTAATTCTATATCAAACTACCAAAAAATTATTTCATAGAGTTACAAGTTCTTCTGAAAGAATATCATTAAGACTGTAAGAATTTATTTTAAGTAGGAAAGAAGGAGCCTAGAGATGCCAGATCTCAAGCTATATCATAAAGTAGTGATCATCAAATACTTGTTTGGTACTTAAGAATTATACATACACTATGTGTGTCTTATAGGTAAAACAATTTCCAAAAGTAAAGAGCTAGTTATGAACTGTCCAATAAACCTCAAAGCCTCCTCTATTGGGATAAGACTCACTATTTGAGAAAATGTCTGGGAAACTTAAAAAAAAACTGGTATAAATCAAGTATATACCATATATCAAGGAAAACTTCAAATGAATACATGACTTAGGCATTAATGATAATATAAACTTATTAGAAGATCAAGGGAAAAAACTTACCTTTTAGGGAAATAAAACTTCATAACAAAATATCACATATAAAGAATTCAAGAATATTAAGATAGACATTTTTTATATAAAATAAAACAAAATTGTCACAAACAAAACTAACTGCAGTTTAGAAGAGAACCAAGTAACTGGTGCCATTTGTAGGAAAAACAGGGCATCTTTGCAGTAAGGTTGTCTGATAAATATCTCTAATCTATAAATATGAAAGACACTGACTCAATTTTACAAGAATAAGACCTTGTCTCCGAAATGGTCAAAGACATTAAGAGGAAATTTTCAAAAGAAGAAAATGAGGGTATTAATAAGCATAAAGAAGAAATGCTGTAGTGTCAAGGAATTGTGAACTAAGTGGATACCCATCACTTGTGGAATGTCTGAAGAAGTTATGGCATATGAACATTATGGAATATTATTATTGAATAAAAAACATTTGCAGGATGATTTCAGAAAGACCTAGAGATACAATGTTGAAAACTATCTTTATATGTATTTTGAGTACATAAATAAAAAAAGTACATAAAAAAAATGCTTCAAAATACTACTAAAATTAGAGACATGAAAATTAATTCAACTCCCAGATTATAACTATTAGCATGGCATGACAAAATTTTAAAAAAATGATGTTGGAAAGGCTATATAGTGTTTATATAACAATATTATGTTGATGGAACTCTTCTTAATTCACAGCCATTCTGGAAATCAATTGAGACCTATTTTTTTAAAAGTCACTGAACTATACATATTCTCTGCTGTTGTAGTACCCCTTTTATTTTATATACTTAAGATATGTACATGAACGTGTGTGTGTATATAAAGACATACTCACACATACATTCATATTCTATTTTTTAGTAACAAATACCTGGAAACTTTATGGTTGTTCTTGTATTAGGAAAAATTTAAGTATTTTATGGTACATAACTATAATCAAATATTATTGTTCAATAAATAATGCAATGCATATTTTAAAAATTGATAAATAATCAAAGGTTATGAGTAGGGAATTTTTAATGAAAAAATCAAAATTATTTATAGCATATGAAAAAAATGCTCTAAATCACTATTGATTAGAATAACTGATGTACAATCTTATATCTATTATATAGGATGATATGACTAAAAAGGAAAATGATACATATTAGAGATGGGAAATTTGAAACACTAAGGCATTGTTGTTGGAGTTGTGAACTGATCCAATCATTTTGGACAAAAATTTGGAACTATGCCCAAAGGACTATAAAATTGTGCATACATCATATGTAATGGGGACAAACTGCAATCATTCCCAATAAGATCAGGAGTGAAACAAGGTTGCCTACTATCACCGTTACTATTTAATATTGTATTAGAAATACTAAGTTTGGCAATAAGAGTTGAGAAAGAGATTAAAGAAATAAGAATAGGCAATGAGGAAACCAAATTATCACTCTTTGCTGATGATATGCTGGTATACTTAGAGAACCCCAGAGACTCTACTAAAAAGTTATTAGAAACAATCCACACCTTCAGCAAAGTTGCAGTGTACAAAATAAACCCACATAAGTCATCAGCATTCTTATATATCACTAACAAAACTCAATAGTTAGAGTTACAAAAAGAAATTCTATTTAAAGTAACAACTGATTGTATAAAATATTTAGGAATCTATCTGCCAAGGAAAAATCAGAAACTTTATGAGCAAAATTTTCAAAACACTTTCCACACAAATTAAGTCTGATCTAACCAACTGGAAAAATATTAAATGCTCTTGGATTGGGTGAGCAAATATAATAAAGATGACAATACTACCTAAATTAATCTATTTATTTAGTGCTATACCAATCAGACTCCCAAAAAACTACTTTGATGAACTAGAAAAAATAACAACAAAGTTCATATGGAAAAACAAAAGGTCAAGAATTTCAAGGGAATTAATAAAAAAAAATCAAGTGAAGGTGGCCTAGCTGTACCAGATCTAAAATTATATTATAAAGCAGCAGTTAATAAAACCATCTGGTATTGGCTAAGAAATAGACTAATTGATCAATGGAATAGGTTAGGTTCAAAGGGCAAAACAGCCAATAACTTTAATAATATAGTGTTTGACAAACCCAAAGACCCCAGTTTCTGGGAAGAATGCATTATTTGACAAAAATTGCTGGGAAAATTGGAAATTAGTATGGCAGAAACTAGGCATTCACCCACACTTAACACCGTTCACCAAGATAAGGTCAAAATGGGTTCATGACCTTGGCATAAAAAATGAGATTATAAATAAATTGGAAGAGCATAGGATAGTTTACCTCTCAGATTTGTGGAAGACGGAGGAATTTATGACCAAAGAAGAACTAGAGATCACTATTGACCGCAAAATAGAAAATTTTGATTATATCAAATTCAAAAGTTTTTGTACAAACAAAACAAATGCAGACAAGATTAGAAGGGAAACAATAAACTGGGAAAACATTTTTACAATCAAAGGTTCTGATAAAAACCTCATTTCCAAAATATATAGAGAATTGACTCTAATTTATAAGAAATCAAACCATTCTCCAATTGATAAATGGTCAAAGGATATGAACAGACAATTCTCAGATGAAGAAATTGAAATTATAGACATATGAAAATATGCTCCAAATCATTATTAATCAAAGAAATGCAAATTAAGACAACTCTGAGATACCACTACACACCTGTCAGATTGTCTAGAATGACAGGGAATGATAATGTGGAATGTTGGAGGGGATGCGGGAAAACAGGGACACTGATACATTGTTGGTGGAATTATGAACACATCCAGCCATTCTGGAGAGCAATTTGGAACTATGCTCAAAAAGTTATCAAACTGTGCATACCCTTTGATCCAGCAGTGTTTCTACTGGGCTTATACCCCAAAGAGATACTAAAGAAAGGAAAGGGACCTGTATGTGCCAAAATGTTTGTGGCAGCCCTGTTTGTAGTGGCTAGAAGCTGGAAAATGAATGGATACCCATCAATTGGACAGTGATTGAGTAAATTGTGGTATATGAACATTATGGAATATTATTGTTCTGTAAGGAATGACCAGCGGGATGAATACAGAGAGGACTGGCGAGACTTACATGAACTGATGCTAAGTGAAATGAGCAGAACCAGGAGGTCATTATATACCTCAACAAAGATACTGTTTGAGGATGTATTCTGATGGAAGTGGATCTCTTTGATAAAGAGAGCTTTAATTGATCAAAGATAGACAGAAGCAGCTACACTCAAAGAAAGAAGACTGGGAAATGAATATAAACTGCTTGCATTTTTGTTTTTCTTCCCAGGTTATTTATACCTTCTGAATTCAATTCTCCCTGTGCAACAAGAAAACTGTTTGGTTCTGCACACATATATTGTATCTAGGATATACTGTAGCCTATTCAACATGTAAAGGACTGCTTGCCATCTGGGGATGGGGATGGAGGGAGGGAGGGGAAAAAATCGGAACAGTAGTGAATGCAAGGGATAATGCTGTAAAAAATTACCCTGGCATGGATTCTATCAATAAAAAGTTATTTAAAATAAATAAATAAATAAATAAAATAAAATTGTGCCTACTCTTTGATCTAGCAATACCACTACTAAGTCTACAATCCCAAAAATATCCTAATAAAGGAAAAAATTGCCTACATATACAAAAACATTTATGATCATTGTAGAGGGCTGGAACTTTGGAGAAGTATACTTGGAAGAAGTATACTTGAAACAAGGTATTAATTCAGTGGAATTGATGATACAATGGTTATCTAGTTTATATATACTTAGTTGTTAGCATGGTAGTGTAATAGCTCTATGATTGATGTAATTGTAATAGGGTATTTAAACTGAGGACAAAATCAGCCACAAATATTCTATCTTTGATCATCCTCATGGTGGCTCTCCTGCTTTCTGCACTAAGTTCAGACTGCAGACCAGCAGAATGTTGCCCGAGTACATTGGGTCAAAGACACAGACTGTGAAGGGGACAATAAAAACGTTGGACTTCATTCCTGACTATTCTCATGGTGATTATTCTGCTGAGACCAAGGCTGGTCCTGAGGCTCTTCAGAAAATTAGCCCGGACACTAAAATAATAATATCTTTATGATGGCAAAGAATTGGAAATTGAGGGAATGTTCATCAATTGAGGAATGGTTGAACTTGTGTTAGATGAAATTTAATGGGTTACTATTGTGTCATAAGAAATGAGGAGTGGATAGATTTCTGTAAATCCTGGAAAGACTTACATGAACTGATGCTGAATAAAGCAAATACAATGAGGAGAGCATTGTACACAGTTAACAAAATGATTGCACAATGATTTCTATGATTTTATAGCTCTTTTTAGCAATACAGTGATCCAAACAATTCCAAAACTCTCATGACAGAAAATGCAATCTATATTCAGAGAAATAATCATGGAGTTGGAATATAGCTTGAAATGTCTTATTTTCATGTTCTTATATTTCTTTTTTGGCCTATTTCTTCTTTTAAAGTATGACTAAATATGTCCATATGTAACCTATATCAGAGTGTTTGCAATCTTTGGGAGGGGAAAGAAAAGGGAGAAAGGGGGGGGGTGAATTTGGAACTCAACATTTTATGAAAATGAATATTGAAAACTATCTTCATATGTAAGTGAAAAAAATTATCAAAAAATTTCTGAGAAAAAAAAATTGGAAGATTTTATGAAATGAGAAAGAGTAAAGGAAGCCAAAACAAGAAAATAATTTATAGTTACAATATTATAAAAATAAATTTAAAGACCTGTTAAATCTATAAAATATAATGATTATGATTCTAGAGGCCTGATAAAATCATACTACCTTTTCAACAGAAAAATAAAAGACTAAAGATAAAGAAGAAATCAGATAATCATTTTAAAATATATACAACATGGAATTTGTTTTAAGCATTAAAGAACTTTCTTTTCTTTTCTTTCTTTTTCTTTTTTCCCAATGGGAAGTTGGAACTTAGGAAAGATGAAAAAGATTAAGAATTGGGAAACAAAAAATGAAGATAAAAGAAAAAAATAAAAGAGGTTCATTGAAGAATTTTTAAAATGATAAGATAGGTCAGAAAGAAACACAATCACATAAGGGTAGCTGCAAAAACTACAAGTTGAATTTATTATTATTATTAAAGAAAAGTGAGCTATAGATAATAGAAATCTTTAGTTTCATGTTTTATCCTTCTCTGTTCCATCATGATCATTGTAATGCCAATTTTATTTGGTGTCCTTTCAGTTCAGAATTTAAAACAAAAGAAACTTTAAATAAATTTCTACCATAACCTCTTTAAAATATTTTTAAAATACATTTCAAATGCATTGGGAAGGCCCTGAACAATTAGTCAAGATGAAGAGAAAATAATACATTGAAAATACACACAATAAATTCCCAGCAACTATTTTTTTTAGAGTCATCAAAACATGATAATCATCAAAGTATAATAAAAGTGGAGTATGTCTTTAAATATTTAATGATATTCTAAAAATGAATGAAAATGCACTTTAATGCAATTAGACAAATTTGTTAATGAAGCCTACTGAGTAAATCATAAGTTATCAGATATGTAGTTAAAATGGATTTTATTGCATTTTATATTAGATTTATTTGTCAGTAAGTATAGAATGCAATATCTAAAAATGCAAATTACAATCCAATTCCTTTTATATTTTAATTAAATATTTTAAAATCTCTTGATATGGTTGCTGCCTCTTTTATATTGGTTTTCTTTCAATAGATAAATACTTTGTTTTGAGAATGTTTTGAGAAAGTGTTTGACAGCAGCCTCAAACTTAGAGCCTAAGCCTTCTTAAATTCTTCAAATTATTTTGATCTTAATCACTTAAAGTATGATTCCCTAATAAAAGTTGTCATTATTCTTCCTCCTGGAGATCAGTGGCACAGATCTATGAGGAAGTAAGTGATGGCCTAAAAATGAGTCATTGTGATGGAGAGAGCAATTTGCATCTAGAAAGAGGACCACAGAACGAAATGTGGATCCCAACACAGCATTCTAACTTTTTAAATTTGTTTTTGCTTGCTTTTTTTCCCTCATTTTTTCCCTTTTTGATCTGATTTTTCTAGTGCAGAATGATAAATGTGGAAATATGGTTAGAAGAATTGCACATGTTTAACATATATTAGATTACTTGCTGCCTAGGGAAGAGGGTAGGGGAATAAAGGAGGAGAAATTGAAACCCAAGCTTTTGTAAGTATGCAAGAATGAAAATTATTTGTGCATATGTTTTGAAAACAAAAAGCTATTATTAAAAAAAGAAAAAATCATACTACCTACTTTAAAAAAAATGACTTTGGTAGTATTAACACAGTGCTCTAGTTATCTATGTTTTTTGAATGTCTTTAGGTATGTAAGTGGCAGCAGCAAAGTGGCTAGGAGAATTAGGCCTGGAGTAGACTGAGATCATATTTGACCTTAAATACTTAGCAGATGGGTAAATAAGCAAGTCATTTTAATTATGTTTGCCTTAATTCAGTAAAGAAGTCAATGTTGAACTCAATCTCCTTTTCAAGAAAAACCCTATGGACAATACTGGTATATCATTCTGTTCATGAGGTTAAGAAGAGTCAAACACGACAAAATGACTAAACAACAGTATATTAACAGTAATATAAATTGGAAAAGGGAAAAGACATGAGGGGTGTGTGTGTGTGTGTGTGTGTGTGTGTGTGTGCACATGAATACCTGGATTCAGGGCCTTCCATAGATACTAATCTTGTGACTATGGCAGTTAATTTCATAGGGCTATAAGCAATTCTTTGAACACCACAAATTACAAAGAATTTGTTAGTCTGGATGTTAGAAAAGGTTTCCTTGGACCAAAAAAAAAAAAAAAAAAATCACAGACCCATTTCATTTTCCTAAACACACATGCATGTGCACACACATTTGATGACTGCATATTTAAAATCAGCCGGAGTCAGGAATTCAGGTTAAGGGAAAAATCTTCAATCTTTATTGAAGTGAAGAGATGAAGAAGGATTGCGATAGCAATATGGGCAGACAGGAAGCCAGCTAGCAGAGGGGGATCAGAGGTGAAGGGTTGTCACAATGGCAATGCAAGCAGCTGTGTCAAGACACCAGCCAGCAGTCTCTCCTTCTGCTTCCCTCTCCACTCCCCTACCTCCACCCACCAAAATCATCATTTCCTATACAACACATCAGGACTTGCACAAAGAGTGGGCGGGGCCATTCTTTCTCCAAGCTTATATATGAATAGAGTATGGTCCAATTACTATTTAGCCTCACGTGCTTGGGACCTCAGTGCATCAACTCAAGCCTCAGCCCATTACACACACACATACACAAAATTTATTCTGTGCTCCATGTTTTGTACTTTCATAAATTTGTTGCTAACAGTCACACATGTGGACTACCACATTCTTTTCTCATTGCTTTTTTGTTTTCCTGGTAGGACAATGACAAGATGGACACCATCCAGAGAAAGATGATTGAATTAATCTGTTAATGTAGGGAAGCCTAATAATTTTATTGTTGGGGAGGGCTGATTTGTGACAGAGATATTTTGTCCTGAGAAGCAAAGTCTGGAAGATGAACAAATCCAGGAATAACATGTGAAAAGTTTCAGGGTATCAGCGTTTAACTTTCTCTAAGGGAAAACAAGCAAACTCTAACAATTAGATCAAGTCATTGATCAAGTCACAATTATATCAAATCACAATTAGATCAACAATTCAAGTCAAAAATACTAATGTGGGACGTAATAAGTTTCTCAGCCCTTGAGTTCTTCCAAAAGTGACTAAATGATGGCTTGTACAGTGTTTAGGAGAAAAATCTTGTTTAGGTATTCACAGGTATCTGAAATGTCATTCAAGTGAGTAGAATCTCTTCTGGTTATATTATTCTCTTTGTCTTTTGATGCTTCAGTTAATATGCAGAGAACAGAATAGTTATACAAATGAAAACAACAGGAAAAAAAGGAAACTGAGGCTATCATTGTTATATCCAGATTCCAAATGAACTTTCACGTACAAAAAAAAATATTGTAGTAAAAAAATCGTGCGAACTAATAGACAATTATCTTTTTTTTTGTTGTTGTTCCCCATTGATATAATCAAAACAGAAAGTTCAATAAAACAATATGTGTGAAATAAAATATTCTCCATGCAAATAAACACAATATTTCTACATCACCTCACTGATATGCTCTACAGGAATATGAATTTGAATGTTTTTAATTTTTCCAATGAATTTCCTTTCCCCAAATCTATGCTATTCATCAAAATTTTACAAAGCCAACAAACCTGTTTCAAAAGTATGTAGATTTTTTTCAAAATGTACAGACTTTGTGATATCTCATAGCCATTTTTTACTTCACAGCCAAATAAAAAAATGTACATAATTCTAGCAAATACATACAAATAAAATAAAATTTAAGAACATAGAATAAAAATCATTCTCAGATATTTCCAAATTAATCATGGAGCTGGAAAGCATTACCAACTTTTTTGAGGATGCATTAATGCCTGATTTAAAGGTATGTTAGGAGCAAGGGGCCACATTCTATGACAGAGAGACTCTAGAGACATCTTTGATCATTCTTTGTGATGCATAAAATATGTCACAGTTGTACTATAAAAGATATCAGCCATCAGGTAAGGCTGTCATTTGCGCTTGCTGGATTATATTGGAAAAAATACAGTTCTCTCTGTCTCCCTTGTACTTGTATATGATTGCTGTTCATGAAAACACAACCTATTTAGTCTGTGTGTGACCATTATCATACCCCTGGTTTATTTCAAAAGAAAGTAGTCATAAAATAAACATACTAAAGAGACGAGATCTGGTTGATATTTTGTTTCAACATCCACCCATTTCGTAAGTTGTTATAAGCTGTGAATATGTTCAGTACTGGTCTACATTAAAGCTGGCTTCTACAAAAGGATTGCATATTCCTCTAGAGACTAGTTGCTTTCATTTGATTTCTGTTATGCATACATTTCATTTTACTTCAAAATCTGAACCTATGTCACAAATAATATGTATAACAAAAGAAAAATGGCAGCAAACTATTCCAAAAATGGCATGATACTTATTTCCCAGCCACTCACAGATTTTTAAAATTATATTTATTATTAGTTAGCTGATTTTGCTAAATGTTTAAAAGAAAAATAACCTGTAATTACTGTGTTATTCAGTAGACATTGAATGTATTTCTCTTTTTATTGAAAAACCTTAGTGTCAACATATATAAATTATTTCTATCTAATAATAGATGTAAAAGGTCTCTTTCAGATGGTATTTTTTTTAAAAGACTAAGAGATTGAATTCACAAGCTATCTTGATAAAATGAAAAAATGTATTAGCATAAGCCTTTGAGGACTGATAGTTTAAATACACAATATAAAATAAAATTTCTGCTATTTACCAAATCTTTTTAGGGCATTAAATAAAATAGCTTATGCTGCTATCAAGCTTAATGAGCTCATTGGCTATATTATCACTTACAATTTCTATCAGATACTATGTTTTCCAATTCCATTTTAATCTGAAAGCCAATATATAAATATAAGCAAGATAAATATACTATTTTAAATGTACACTTAGCCCAAATTGATTGACAAGAGACACACAAACATAGCTTGCAGATATGTTCTTATCTCCATCAATATTGTTTTTGTTTTTCTTTAAAGATGGAATCTCAATTTGTTCTGTTTCAAATGTACTACTGGCTGCCCAAGATGAAAAATTAGTCATTTACTTAATTTATAAATTGGGGGTGAGGAAATACATTTAATGGAAGACTAACATACGGTGCAACAGACAGAATCGATTAGGGGCCTCCATCTGGTGCAAGTTGAGAAAAGTTGTTGCCATATGTTTTGGACAACACAGTCAAACTAACTGTTTTATACTGTCAGCACCTCCAGATCTGTTTTATAAATTACATTTTGTTTATTATATATATGAAAAAGATTAGGTACAGTTTTATCTATGACTGGTTCCCTAATTGGAAAGCAGACACTGTATAAAATTTTAAAAGACATACATGGTCAACATAATATGAAAGACATTTGACAGATTTAAATAACAGAGGCAAAAGAATTGCCATAAATTGTTTACTCAGCAGGCCTTTAAATTTTAAGTAGTTTTATTTAAATAACTTTACAATGAGAGATCATCTTTGAGGATTACTAAAGAAGATAGCTTAATAACAAGAAGAACAAAAAATATCTTAAGGGGAGGATGCTTTATGAAATTTGCATGTGATATTAAAGACAAGTAATGTCAAAATATATTCAGTAGTCTTTTTTTTTCTTTAAGGTACAATTTCATAAAGATAGATTAAAAAATCAAAATATATATGTTGCTGTTGGAAAAATAACATATCAGGTTCAAATGAAATTTAGGAATGTTAATCTCTTTTGCAGCTGCTATTTTTGTTTTATGGTATTTTTACAGCTGTTTTTAATTTCTTTTAAGAAATACTAAACCTTTAGGAGAATTCCCAAGTGAACAACCACAGTACAGATAATTGGTTTCATTGCAATTCAGATTATGAACATCATTTTTCAGTTGTTACTTTCAAACTATATACACAGCTAAATCTGTAAGCCATTTTCTTTATTTCAGCTACTATCAAAAGGAGGAAAAAAACAACAGTTTAAAGCATCACAGAGCCTTAATCTTTATATGATAGCTTGTAATGTTGAGAAATATTTACTCTACTAAACAGAACATACACAATATACATGGAAATACATTCAGAATAATAATTTCTATGTATTATATGGATATGTATTATAATTTCATGTAGTTGTAGTCATTTTATTTTATATTATTATTATTTTGTAAAGAAACAGCACATTAAAAATGCTGAATTTGAGAATTCATCCACATATAATGGTGAAATCTGAACTACAGATGGTTTGACAATCTTCTGAATTTGTTTTGGATGAATCCTTTATCATGTAACTCTTCCTTAAATATAGCATCATCTTATTTAGTAAATGTTCATCTCAGAGCATCTATCACCAAGGCTTCCCTTGATTAGTAGCCACACCTTTACCATATACTTTTTAATAGAAGCCACCCTTTCTATGCAAGCCACAGGGGAAAGTAATTAAATTTAATAGAAGCCGTCTTTGTTTTATAGCAGCCCTCAATTTAAAGCCACAGGGGTAAGTAATTAAATTTAATAGAAGCCACAACTCCAAAACAAAGATATACAGTATCAGTGAGGTATGCCATGTTATAGAAATAAGAAATACTCTACCTTGAATATTGTTGGAGTGATGTGCAGTTGGTTATGAAATCATATTAAAAAAAACAAACCTGGAAATGTTCAGGAGTAGATGTTATTGTTTTAATGATTAGTGATTTGCAATGTGTGGAGAAGGTACAGTTGTCAACCTCTATTTTTCCTACTCTGATCACAGGGGCGGGGATGCTAGACTTCCTCATTAAACCACAACTGTTTGTATATTAGCTGACTGTGAACATTGGAGGTGCCTCTCCCACTAAAACCAGTTGAACAGGGGATGTCTTCCCTGTGTGAAAATTCAGGACCTTAACCTAGACAGCAATTTATAGTAAGTCTTAAGAAAGATGTTCAATATATTGGAAGCTCTCTGGCACAGATGTTCAATTTCCATTTAGTCTAGATCAGGACTGATAATATTCTTGAGAGTGATGATGGATCCTCAAATAGATTGCATAAATTGTCTAGCCAGTGACTTCCAAAAGTTGGTACAAGATTGGAAGCACAATCATGACGGTTAATTTTCAATTTTTTTTCAGAAAGTATTGTACTTGGCAGATTGAGCTACCTTGGGCAAGTAGTAACTTCTCTGTCTCAGTGTCATTATATATAACAGACATTTTATATATAATATAATATATATGATAATATAATCTCAGAAGTTTATTTGTAATTAGTTGCTGATTATAATGCTTTATAAATTGTAAATCTGAATTATTATCTATAGTAATAATAAATGATTTAAACTAATGTAGAATAATGACAAAGAAGTTGCTAGGAAACCAACTGGATTATTTTTTTGACTAGTCTTTTAAACAGTATTTGAATTCTCCCACAGATCATAGGATGTATATTCCATTAGCAAATCATCAAGTATTTATTAAATGCCTACTAAATAATTTCTAATAAAATGCTTAGTGAATCAAGAGCTGGTCTTGAAGCTAGCAAGACTTGAATTCAAGTCTGTTTTTTTTTTTTTTTTTTTTTACTTATAATTGCTGTATGATTCTGGTCAAGTCATTTAATCTTTCAGTCATTTTGACAACTCTCTAAGCCTCTAAGGAAGGTGCTGACCTACATCAGTAGAGAAAATTTCCTCACTCAACAATTCCCTATGCCAATGAAATTACAGACTCTGTCTTTCCCGGTCCCTCCTATGGTTCAGGCATTTGAGCTACCATGGGAATCAAAAACAAAATTTAAATCATTCCTGACCTAACAAAATTAACATAATTTCAGAGCAGCTTTTCTTGTAAGATTTTTTTAAAGATAGATTTGAGGTTTTTTTCTCATTTGCAGTGGTTTTGAGAAAATCTGATTTTCCAAATTCTTTATGATTGTGATGAAAATTATTTTAGTCTTGACAAATTGGTCTTACCTTTATTTTATTTCATGACATGTTAAATGAAATTTATTTAAAATGAAAAAAATAATTCCATTAAGAAGCCAGTTTATATAACTCTCAAAGGTAACAAACTAAAAGAATGACTTAGGGAAAACTAAGAAAGAGATAGAAAAGGATATCTCCTTTAAAAGATAGTTCAACACCACTTAGAGAGAGAGAGAAAGAGAGAAGATTCAATGGTTTTCTACTCCAAGTATCAGGGGAGAGAAAGAAGTGCTAGAGGGCATCTAATGATTAGAGTCAATAAAAGAGAAGTGTTAATCAAGAAATTAAAAAATTGAATTTAAGTAGTAGTTAAGTGAATACAACAGGAAGAGAATTAGAGATAATAAAAAATGACCTGAGGTAGTATCTAACAAGTCATTAATGTCAAGGTACCTAATCATACACAGGGATTTTTTTTTTTCAATTTGTTGTTCACACTTGATCAGAATAGACTATTTTACCCTTTATAAACAAGAAAAAAAGAGCTATCTAAATTTTCTCTTTAAACTAAAATCTCAAGTGAATATCTCCTGTAATACACAACCTGGTCTTTTTCAACTGTATGTTCCTGGAGTCAAATCTAACTACTGTGTGTGCTTCTATAATTAGAAACTACTGATCAGCACTTTGGGGAGTTACCAGAGGTCACTGTGTAATACTTGTAATTATGAAACTTCTCCAAGACTTCCCTTGAAAGCTCAATTAGCTTTTTAATGAAGGAAATATCACAAGTATAAACATAGTAATTTTGTTTTTCAGTTCCCTAAGATAATGTTATTTACTTCTCCAAAATAAATAAATTACATAAGAAAGATCATATAAATGTGAGGAGAATCAAAAACATTAACTGGGCATTAAAGGTATGGACAGTGAAGCGGACTATGTGCCCACTGTCCTCAGATAAGCTCAATTATAAAGAAGCTCTTTGGCAGTTTGAACACAGTTTCACACATATTTTCTGCTACCTAAATTCACAAAGAATATCTGTCACAGTTTAGTGTAATTATGATCAGTATTAAAAGACCAAGGATACTCATTGAGAAAATCACATATTCTTGAAGCAACAAAGGAGTATTAAAGATATAAGCCTGCTATGAATTCATTAAACTTATCAAAGCTTTCATGGAAAAATTAGTGAATATATGGGAATGAAATATTTTTGATGTAAAATCAAACCTATGATATTAATAATGATGACCCTGAGGCACTATCATATCCACAAGTGCTTTTACAATCATCAAAGTTAAATATGTTTAGTGAGAACCACATCTTTATTGTATCTTTATTCTAACATTGGAAACCCATACATGACAGATATATGGCATGCATGAAAACACACACAAATATATAAACAAATGTATAAAGCATTAAGACCTGCGTTACTTTGATATAAGGAATTCCTGATTTGAAAGTAGTCTCCCTCAATACAGTTCAGAAATTATTCTGCAAAGTTTGGTCTTATTGAGTTGCCTAAAAGCAATGAGATTTTCAGTGATTTATCCAAAGGTACACCATCTATCTATCTATCTATCTATCTATCTATCTATCTATGTGTACATATATTTATGTATATGTGTACATATATGTATGTATATATATATGTATACATGCACATGTATAGATGCATGTGTATGTATGTATATATATATGTGTGTGTGTGTGTGTGTGTGTATATATACATACACACACACATCTATATATATGAGTTAGAAATTAAATCAAAGTCAATCTGAGGGCAAGAACAGGGCAGTTTTCTATCCACCATTCATTCACTCTGCCATTCATGCACACTCACATACTCACATACAAATAACTTGTCATTTATTAAATCTCTCTCTATAGAAACTGTACATGTATGTATATACGTTGTTGCTAGAGAAGATAAGTCACTATATTGTACCTTTCTTCATGTGAATAATGCCATTTTAGAATAAACTTCTATTACAATATTAACAAATAGAGAAGTTTAAATGGGTGATTACTTCTAACCCCCATGTTTTACCTTGTTTTACTCAAGATCTTGGAATACTCAATGAAAAAGCAATGTACACTCTGTCAGGTATTCAAGGCCGGCCATAAGCAGATTAGTGTGTTTCCATAGCACTTTTCAAAATATAGCAAATTGCCCCCAACATCAGTGGTTAAAAATGTTGTGAACCCAGAATGACAATATGTTCTTTAGATGCTATAATCCCCTTTTAAAAATGTAAAGTCCACTTGTCTCATGTAGATTTCCTGTTATATGTGAAAAATAATACTCTTATTTCCCTTAGTATGTTACTATTCACAAAATACTTTAAATTAACTTTTACCCTAAAGTATAAACAATGGGTTTTCTTTCCATGATGTATATAAGTTAATTCAAGGCTTCTTCAATGTTTTTTCCACTTGAGACCCATTTTTTACTTGAGCAATACATGACCTTGGGTATATAGGTATACTGAATAAGAATACAAGCAAACATTTACTGATAATACATCACAATTTTGTAACCACCACATTCAGTTATGAGCTCCCACAGTTTAAAATGCTGGATGCTAGATGTGGAGATAATAATATAAATATATATGTATATGTATATGTATATGTTCATACATACATACATATACATATATACATACACATACACACACATATATATGCATATATATATGTATATATATTCTACAAAATATTCATTAGTTAATGAAAAATCCTAAGTTTCCAGATAATTGTGCATAAAATAATAGTTAAGTATAAAATCATGGGCTTGTCAAATTTGACCTGCAAATTAAAAATAATTCATTCTTATCTCTAAGATCACATGGAAAATGATACTGGGTAAGATTCAGACTTCAACCATAGTTTGCTAACTGCCATATTAAAAAATTACCATGGTGCTGATTTTGTTTTTAAAAACAGTCTTTAGCATATACTAAACTGAGGAATCAAAATATCCACAATCATAATACAAAATCAGGAAGAACTTTAATAATAAATTTGAATGTACTTCCTTAAAAAAAGACATTGTTATTCTTCTTTAAATACCCCAGAATAAACAATTGTGAATAACCAACCATAAATCACTAAATTAATTTCTAGTATGTAGCACAACAGTAGTTGCAGTATGATTCTTTTCTTAATGAGTTTACTTTTCTAATAAATAACATAAATTTTATTATGATTAATATATCATGATTAACATAATGGGAATCTAAAAGAGTACAATATTACAGTTTACCTGTCAACTTTAGACTTCCATATGGTCCTTTGTTTAAAATTTGAAACATTATATTTGGACTTTGAAGTTCTATTTTACACATAATAGTAACTGAGAAAGATTAAAGTGGGAAGTTAAAAGTAAACTACTCTATCATAATCTCACCTCCATGAAGTTTTATCAAAATAAATCATTAGTGTCTTCAATTAATACAAAATTATATTATGCAAAATATTAAAAACTAGCAAAAGTTCATAAATAGAGATTACACATTTTAGAAAAGACTTATTTTAGGCTGTTAAGTAGAATTCCCAGTAAAAAATATTTTTTTCATTAGTTATGTTACATCTTTTTCATGGATGTAGACATAGTTGACGTGGTTATTCATAGATATAGAAATGGATGATATACACAAGACCATAATTAAGAATATGGATATTTGTATATAGATATAGTTATGGATTTAGAGACAAAGTTAAGAAAGATATCTGGAAATAGGGAAGAGAGATACATAGATTTAGATGGAAAGCCTTTTTATCATCTTTAAAACTATACAAGAAAATTATTTTACTTATATTCTATCTAAAGCAGAATTCTCCATAAAATTCAGTTTGGACTTGTAATGCTTGAAAACAGAAATGTATTTTCATAAATCTCCTTTTCACATGATATCTATGCTTTGAAAATGGCTAGAATGTAAGTAGAAGGGCCTTGGCATAAATATGATACAGCCCATCAAAATCAATCGGATTTACTAGGCTTGACATTCAGCTGGATCTATTTACTAAGGTCTTCATTAAGATGAGTACAATTTTAACACTGATTAAAATATGTAAGAAATATTTATAGTAGAAAAAGTCTCAAGAATAGGGAAAATGAATAAGATGGAAGAAAAGCAAGATCCTTTACCAATTCCCTTACACCAAGTCAAACATTTTAAAAAGTAACAGTCTAAATTATATTTGTGTAAGGATAGTGAGATGGAAGTAGAGGTTGAGGAAGAAGTGGAAATAAAATTTCATTTAAAATGTGTTGTAATTCATGTCATGCTTCTATTAAACATAAGATCAAAATGACTTATTATAGGGGTAACATACTACATAAGTGGCTCTCAAATTAAAGAAGGTACTCTACCAATATCTTTCTTGAAAACATATATGGTCATGATACATAAGCTAAGAAAAAATAAGCAGAGAATAAGAACATTAGACACAAATTAGATATACATAATGATGAATATTTTTAAAATGATAACAGAATAGCAGTATGTGCAAAAGTATATGTTGCCACATATTCAAGGATGGCCCAACTTGAGAAAATATTTCCATAAATAATAATATGAATAGAGGAAACAGAAATTTTAATAAGCAAAAATTTAGTTAAACAAAATGCATCACTCAAATGTTTTAAAAAAGATACACATTTAGAGGAATAGGACTTTTCTGTAATAAAAAAAATGTTTAAATCAAGAGCTAGTATAATTAGTGATATCAAAATATTAAGTTAATTCCAAGTGGAAAAAAGCTAGCCCTCACTACTTCATAAAATACTAAGAAAAGCCCTCTACAGCAATTTTAAAAAATTATAAAATAAATAAATTACAAAAATTGACAAAGAAGTAGCCAAATGATCCTTTTGCAGATGTTATTAAAGCAATAAAATAAAATATAAATCATTAAAAATAATGCTTAAATGTTATAAAACCATAAGTATCAACAAAAGCAATTGAAAGAATTAAGTTTCAAGAATACAATTTGATTCAAAATTAAGTCATAAATATTGTGAGCACTTCTATAAATTACTAACAAAAGACAAAAAGAAAAAGTGGGAATGATATTCATTTAAGGTAATAGAAAACTCACCAAATAACATGAAATTAACCAAACCAAACAAAAATAGTATGTATATGAAAACTATATTACTGAGAAAGGAACTAGACCTAATAAAAATCTTTGCAGAAAACAATGTTTAATAAATGTTTGTTCAATTAAAGTGCATTTTAAAAGATAAAATTATCCTTATTAAGAATTCAAAACAAAACACATGAATTCAATTGGAGAATGGAGGTAATTAAGTACATAATCCAAAGCAAAAATGAACAAGAATCATTCTTGTGCCCCATCTCATATATTTTCTTATAAAATGTGCTGTTAAAAAAAAAAAAGAGGTGACAAATCTGTGATCAAATTGTCCTGACTTCCTACATTTTAAATAACAAGGATGATAGTGATGTTCTGCGAATTATGATAAATAGCTAAAAATCAAAGCAAAAGGGAAAAACAATGGGAAGATTAAAAAAAACAGAAATAAGAAATGAATATAGCACATATTGATTTACATTGTCTCCTTAATTATTTTTCTGATTTCAAATGGCATTTTTTGTCCAAAGTCTATGGGAATTTCTTTGAATCACTGTCTTTTATAATTGATCATCACACATTCTTGCTGTTACTGTGGCAATGCATTCCTGGTTCTTCTTGTTTTTCTCATCATCAGTTCATGTAAATTGTTCCAGAACTTTCTAAAATCAGTTTATCACTTATTATAGAACAATAATATTCCATTACCTTCATATACCACAACTTATTCAGCCATTCCTCAATTGATAAACATGAGTACATTTTCCAATTTTTTGCTACCCCAAAAAGAGCTGCTACAAACATTCTTGCACATGTGAATCCTTTTCCCTCCTTTATGATTTCCTTTAGATACAGACCCTACTCTATAATTTTCAATCCATTTTGCACATATCATATCATTTTTATCATCATAACAACCTGTGAAAGAGGTGCTTTTGTAATAACTCAGGCTGGAAAAGGACAAACAACTCAATTTATCATATGGCTATTAGGTGTCTAAGGTAGAATTTGAACCCAGATCTTCTAGATATCTTTCACTATTCTATGTAAGGTTTTTTTTTTTTCTGTTTTTTTTTTGGGGGGGGTCTGGAAAATTCAATTACTTAATAAATATTCATCAAACATCTCCTCTTGCTAGCTTGATAAATATGAAAAGACAAAAATGGTTCCTTCCCTCAAGGAGTTTAAACTCTAATCTAGGATTAAGGAGATAGACTTTCTATGTATATAAAAATAATGCAAGGAAAATGTGTTGAAGGGAATGCTAACAAATGGGGGATCTGGGAAAGCTACTCAGAGCAGGTAACACCTAAACTAAATTTTGAAAAAAATAAAGTATGTATGTGTAGGTGTACTGAAATGTACTATTGCTTTTGCTGCAATATTAAAGCAAGTATCTCTTTTAAAAAATTAATTGGTTACATAGAACTGAGGTGCTAATCAAGAGTGACTAACTGTTGGAAGAATTTATCTAGATTGGAGATTCAAAATGATGTTATTAAATTTAAATTCTCCAAATCCTTAATAATTATCTCTAGAATCCCCTTCTTTGGGAATATAAACCCAGAGACTATATTTTTTGGATTTTCTTTTTTTTCTTCTTCTTCTTCATTGAAAAGAATCTAGAAAGTTAGGTGAAAGACATTTCAGAAACTAAGGGGATTAATACAGGCTAGAATCATTGAGAACTAATGCCCCCTGGGACAAAAATGGGATTTTAACTAAATAGTGAATATAAGTTGTGGTAGGAAAAGAA
The DNA here is from genome assembly GCF_016432865.1 of Antechinus flavipes. NCBI lineage: Eukaryota > Metazoa > Chordata > Mammalia > Dasyuromorphia > Dasyuridae > Antechinus > Antechinus flavipes. Next base: position 442,686,926 of record NC_067398.1, read on the forward strand.
AAGTGTTTAAGGTAGAGGGTGCTTGAATAAATGCCCATCAAAGAATATTCAATTTGACATATTGATTATGACATCTTATGCAAAATTTAAAGGCCAAAACAAGAGACTTCATCAGGCAAGCAGAAGCCAATTTTAATGACATAATATTTAGTCATGATTGTCTTATCAAAATATAGTGTCTTTTTAAAACTTTCAAAATTCAGATCAGAAATGGAGACTGTTCCTCAATGATCAAGTCACCATAAATGTCAGACAAAGGTCAAATGTTTCAATACTTTGACAAACTTCTATTTTTTATTTTTTTTTATTTTTATTTAATAATTATTTTATATTGACAGAATCCATGCCATGGTAATTTTTTTTTTTACAACATTATCTTTTGCACTCGTTTCTGTTCCAATTTTTTTCCCCTCCCTCCCTCCACCCCCTCCCCTAGATGGCAAGCAGTCCTTTATATGTTGGATATGTTGCAGTATATCCTAGATACAATATATGTTTGCAGAACCGAACAGTTCTCTTGTTGCATAGGGAGAATTGGATTCAGAAGGTATAAATAACCCGGGAAGAAAAACAAAAATGCAGATAGTTCACATTCGTTTCCCAGTGTTCTTTCCTTGGGTGTAGCTGTTTTTGTCCGTCATTTATCAATTGAAACTCAGTTAGGTCTCTTTGTTTGACAAACTTCTAGACCATTAAATATGATTCTATGTCACCCCCAGCCTGTACTCTTCATCTCTGGAAAATCAGAAATTTGAGTTTTTCTAAGACTTTTTAATTTCTTGATAGCTCTTCTGGAAGCTATATTTTACTTTCATGTTAAGCAGAACAGATATAAGCTTCTTTCATATTTGGAAGTAAGCCTGTCCCAAGTACAGAAACATCTTTAATAGAAAACTTCTGACTTATTTAGATGCAATTATCTCTTTTTACCTTTCAACTTTACATTGGAAGAGCCACGGAAACCAACATTTGAGACAGGATTTTACCTGAAATTTCAGAAGTTCAGAAGTCAGATCATTACAAGTTGTGGCTCTTATGAGCCTGAAAGTTTGTGAATCACACATGTGTTTGATTAATTCATAACATTGATTGTTCCCTAATAAATGCATGCACAATGGCTGATGCATATTGGCTTTCCTGAGGCAAAATGATAACATTTATTTTTAATTAATTATTTTTTTGAATAAGTCATAAGATCACAAAGGTGGAGAGGATTTCATTTTTTCCCATTTCCTTTTTCTTTCTTCAAAAGAATAACAGAGTAAAGCAAACTCACAAGACGTTTAATGAATCACATAGTCAAATCCATGCTGCACATGCCTAGGAATGTGAAATGTCAGATTCAATTAAAGGAACACTTGTAAAAGAAACCATTACACCACATGAGCATATTTAAATCATCACACAGTTAGATAAATGAACCAAACATCCAAATAAGCATATGTAGCTACTTGATTCTATAATTATTGAAATAGAGGCAATTGAATTGATTTCCATGTGTGATGATACAAACAGAGTCTATTTTCTTAGCAATGTTGATTTCTGGCTTCATAAGAGTAGCATATTTGAAAAATGAAATATCTTTAAAGGAAAAAAATAGCATGATTTAACCTCACTGTGCTTTCAGATTTCTCTAAGTTAAAAAAGGGTTTAGATTTGTTACTGTTAGAGGCTCTTCCCCAAACTGAGGAAATCACAAAATCTTTTGCTTATATTCCCATACAATGTTGGATCATAAACTCTAATGTCTCTGTGTATTTAATGATTTTACAGTGACCCTGCTAGATATGGAAGATGGAATTAGTACCTCATTTTCCTGGTTTTAATCCTCCTCTCTGCTGCTACTTTAGCTAGAAAGATTTATGTGAAAAGCCTTAAAAGTGGAGTCAGATTCTTTATCTCTAAAAATAGCTTGACTTCTGAAATGGAGGTTTTGCTTATTTCCTAGGTGTGATATCAAAAGGATTTATATAAATACACACACACACACACACACACACACACACACACACACACAGGATCTGGAATAATATGTTTCCTTTAAAATTAGATTTAATGGGAAGTACAGAGGGGCAGCCAGATCATCACCTCAGTGTCATTCCAGCCAGTTATCTTATCACAGTCCTTTTTTTCTGATTTAGTTAAGTTAATTTAGTTTAAATTAAGATATTTTCCTTGTTGTGTGAAGTTAATGTATTAATCAACGATTCTCATATTTCTGAGTTCCCATTCAGAGATCCCCTCTCAGATATTCACCAACCATCTCTGAGCAATATCCCAAAAAATGATCTTTAAGAATGTGAGTGGTTAACAATTTTATTACAGTTTGCATACTAAAGACAAAAATAATTTATAAAATTAGACTTTAAAGAAGCAAGAACAGGTGTCCCACAATCAAACCCTGATTAAAAAAAAAAGAATTCTTGTCATCTCTAAAGAGAGAAGAAAGGACAAAAAAGAAAAAGAATGAAGAATCATTGTTTCGAATCTCTATTTGACAAGGGGATAGGTTAACACTATAGAGCTCATTCTGATGAAGTTTTAGGTTCAGAGTCCAGAAATAACCATCTTCCGACTCCAATACTTCTATACTATCCATGATGACTATGTGTAGCTGTGTGGCTTCTTGTTTCTCTATGCTTTATGAGACTTCATAGTATGTCTTCTTCCGTGGGATGGAGAGCCAAATTTGAGTCAAATTAGTCCCATACAATCACTCTTCTAGTCAGAATAAAACTCTAACAATATAACACTGTAATACTATGGAAAACTTATATATTACTCTTTTCCTACTCATTTTTGCCATCATCCAGATAGTGTTAAATATATGTACATATAGATATAGAAATATGGAAATAGATGTTACTTTTGTCTATCTATATATGCATATACATGTATATAAATCTTTCTGTATTGATACCAGTAAAAATCAGTATAGATATATAAAGATATATGGAAAGATATAGATATAGCTCTTCAAAATCACCAAGTCCTATGAATACCTAGCCCCAAACTCTTTCCTTTTGCCTCTCTCTCTGAACTATCTTCCTCATTATAATTTGTACCCATACTAATACATTGAAATGTTTTCCCAAATAGTGTCTATGCAAGTACAACTCACTTCCTGGGTCCTTGAAATAATCATAATGTGAATAGCTTATAAATCTAGCTCCTAACCCTCCTCACAACAGTATGCTTTCCATTGGAACAAATCAGCCAAAATCGCACAATTATTAATCATCAAGTAGTTACATAGTACAAAACAAAAATAATTTAATATAATAATCCAAAAACCTGAGTCAACAACCACCATGGAAAAGAGTGGGCACAAACATGCATAAATCTGACAAGGTGACATGAGAAGAGATTCCTATATATTCTTAATTTACTGAGGGTATACTTACCACACACTAGAAATTATCTGCTGGGGAGGGCCATGTATGTAACTTGCTGCTCTATTCAAATTATTCTTTGGTCAGATTCTAAATAGTATTACATTCTTTGACCAAAAGCAGTCCCTTTATGACTAGGATCTGCCAAGCTATTCAGGTCAGTTTTGTCTGGTTTCAGGAAATTTCCCCCCCCACTCAAGCCAAAGATATCCACAAAGAGTAAGACATACAGGTCTCTGAGATATTTTCCTTTTCTCAAGTAAAACAGGGAAGAATAGGGCAAAGCAGTCACTTTTACTTTTTCCTGGTCAGCTCTGTTAAGTGGCAGCACATTTTTGTTTCTCTAATAACCCTTGTGTGGGGAACAGAGGCAAAGCATGCCTTCCTATAATCTGATCAACAAGGAGGAAATTCAAGCTCTAGTCTAGGAATTCTTATAATATCATTTAATGGATGCCTTGAAATATGTGGTTAAGCCTATGGACCCCTTCTTAGAACAATATTTTTAAATGCATAAAATAAAATACATAGGATTAGAAAGGAAGAAAATTACATTGAAAAACAAATGCACATCTATATCTATGTAATAAGGCTTTATAGGTTCTTTTCAGCTCTTAATTTGGCTGCTTTTGATGATCCATCTGCTAAGATCACAGAAATGACTCACCACTGTTTTAAGATAAGAAAACAAAATTAGTGTTTTAGTCATACATAGGAAATATAAAATTTTCAAATAATCATGAAATAGTTACAATTACCAGGATTTCCCAGATATCAACCTCAAAATTTTTATAATACTCAAATATAACTTACATTCTAGGAAGTAATTCACTCTGGCAATTTGCCTTCAGTACATTCATTTCTCTAAGGACTTTTTTCTCTAATTTCCTTTTAGAACTATGTATATTCCACAAGCACTTTTCCCTCAGGGATTGCTTTTTCTCAAGTCGTCTCATATTATCTGTATTTCTACACCTTTTGTAAAATTAAAATTATACAAATCAGAATGGAACAGCCTCATACATGGATATTTATAAACATTGCTGACTAAACATAATCTGATAACTAATTTTAATATCAAAAGAATTCTGAGTCCTGAAGACTAATTGTTAGAAATCACACATTAACAAAATGAAATGACTTCAAGTACATTTTGGAGTTATGATTTCAACATTTTTTATCTGAAAACCACACTGAGTTTAGAGAAGATCATTAAGAAGGTAGTTACACAGTGATTATTTGAACTATAGCAATTCACACAGATTAAGCATAAAATAGAATATAGAATACAATTTGTTTAGGAGAGAATATCCACATCCACACACACACACACACACACACACACACACACACACACACACACACACACTGATTCTTTAAAAAATTCATTATAAGCATAGTGGTTGAAACTGTTTCATTCCATTGTTAAAAACAAAATGACAAAGATTAAGTCCTAGATGATTTTTCTATCAAGCTCAGAAATTCTCTAATTTTAATCCATTGGGGAATATAATCTAATATTCTTTGTAAAATAAATGATAAAGATAATGGAATATAGTACAGTTCTCCATTTTGCATTCAGGAGAGTGTTACCATATTTGAGTCTGCTCTATTGCAAGTAGCATAAATAAAAGAACAGACGCACTTCACTACATTTTCGATGTTCTCATTAACTAAAAAAGTAATATCTACAATATGTAAGGTAATGTCTATACTAATGTGGTCTGCAAAGTGAGAAATTTCTTCTCTTATACTATAAACCTAGTAAGAATACCCATCAAACGCAGTAAGAATCAAAGTTTTCAGTGATCATTGAAATAGTTGCTGAAAAAAGTGCCATTATTTATGTTCAATCCAATTTTAATACTGATAGAATTAATTCAATTTAATAGTTGTGAAGTGTCAGTTTTGTCCATTGCATTGTATTAGGTAATCAATATCCACAAGTTTAAAAAAAAAATCATTACTTGCCCTGAAGAAGTTTTCATTTTCCTAGGGATATAAAACTTTTAGAAAGGTCTTTAAAAGAGGAAGAGGATATCTTAAAATGACTTCATATTGGAGGTGGAATCTACAAGTGTTTCAAAGGAAGATTTCTAAAAAACATAGGGAAGTAATATATTACAATCATAGTGTACAATATCTGCAAAGGTACAGAGCAAGAATAGCTAGCTAACAATTCACTGATCAATTCAACTAAGGCACAGAATATGAAAAGGACAATATTTAAAATAAAGAAAGAAAATGCAGTGCAATTTCATTCTTGAAGAGGACAATGATCAGGGAAGTGATGCCATGATATCTAAGGGATGGACAGCTGTGCAAGTCATCTGCCTCACTTTCCCCTCCAAGACCATCTGAGTCCAGTGACAAGCTATAAAACAAAACAACTGGAGATGGCCCTGAAAGAAATTAGACACCTTGGCCTTTTTAAGTTAAGCTTTTCAACAAGTATCAGTTTGACTGAGACACACCCAATCAGTGCTTAATTATAGATAACATTTGAGGCAAAGAATCTCCTCTTTCATCTAGTCCAAAACAATCTGAATAAATGAATGAATGAATCTGGGAAGGAAAGACCCTCAGTTTGCTTTCAGAACACTCGGATTTCAAGTTCTGACTAGAATTACCTAACTGTATGAACTTGGGCAATTGATTTAACATCTCTGGACCTCAGTTTCAGTTGGATACTTATTCCAGTTGTAAAATTATGATCCCAAGTGTTTTTTAAAAGTGTTGTGTTAGTATCTTTTTTTTGTCCAGGGTTAAGTATTCCTGTCCTTTACAGTGTTCTTTATAATGGCTTCTGGGAAAGGAAGAATGAGAAAAATACTAAAAGATAAGGGAAATTAAAAACAAATAAAATGTTATAAAATATATTTTTAAAAAGATTAAGTAGTTTTGGAGAGAATAATTTCAGTTGAATGATAAGGTTGGATGCCAGATTGCAAAGGGTTAAAAATGGATAGAGAATAGAGGAAGAGGAGATAACTCTTTAAGATTATGGTAGACCAATGAAAAACTGTTAAGAGAAGTAGCTTGTTTAGTAGAAAACATTCTCTTTCTGTCCTTTTCTTTAAATAGGCAAAGTTCATTTCAGATTCCCTAAAATATCTGCACTAATTTAGGTTTTCTTATGCTCATTTCAAGTTATTTCAATCCAACTTAACAGTTTAGCAGAACAGAAAGCTGAAACCAAAAGAGATTAAATGACCTACCCAAGATCTCTTGGCTAGTAACAGAAGTGAATTTTTCAACTCCAATATCAATGCTTTCCCCAATTATAACTGCTGCTTTAGTTTCTGTTAAGCACATCTCCTCCAAATTATCTTACTTTTAATCATCTACATATTTGCTAGTACAAAATTCATTATGTTCAATGTTCAGCAAAATGCAAACCCCATGAAGGAACATAGAGAAAAATGAGGCTTTTCTGGTCTTCTGAGTGTTTGTCCACAGAATTTAGTTTCAGCTTACAAATGAGATTCTTGTGAATGTTCTCATTGAACCAAACTTCAGTTCTTTTTATATTTCAAAATCAAGTTTACATTTTGTATATGACATGCAATCAGGGCAGCACAGTAATTTTTTTTTAATCATTTAAACCAACTCAATAGGTCTGGAAATAACTTCTAACTCCCTTAGGATAGAATTGAATGAAGACAAAATACAGTGAAATGAAATTCTAACTCTTAATACTTATATGGGGCCATTACAAGAGACACTCTCAGTACAGTGTTGTCATTTTTTGTTGTTGCTGCTGATTCTGCCTCTATTGCCATTGTTTTCCAAATTATGATCCTAAATTAGTGAATATATAGTAGCTATATTCAGGACAGATTGCTGATAATTGTAAGAGCCTGTGAGTCATCTCATGGAACATGCATAGAGATGGGCCTGAATGAAGGATATGCTGAAGACTTCTCCAACAGATTTATAAAAGCCAACTGTCAAATTTGCATTATACATGTTTATACCTAGGACATCACTAAATACTATACATATAATGGCTTAACATATTGTTTTATTGATTATCTAGACTGACAAAATTTATGAAGAAAGTGTTAATAATGAAAATTAAATTTAAAAGGGCTTCCTGGGCACAATCGTTTTGTCAGAAATACCATTAACTCTTAAATATATACTAAACTATTGACAAAATGTTTTCTTTTCAAAAGGTTACCAAATATTTTTGTCTATTGCACTGGTCACTGGTAGTGGAGGGGGTGCAGTGGAAAGGTAAATGCAAAAGATGAAATGTCAGTGAGCAGTAGGAACCATTCACTCAGGGAATTTCAGGACTCTCATCCATTCCTTCCAACCTATGGTTTAGGATTCTGTTTATAACTGAATTTCCACTAAAAGGAGATGGGATGTTTTTCTTTTCCATATTCTCTAGGAACAGTTAAAGCAGCCTTATAAGCACATGGAACTTGGAATATATACTTACTTCAGTGTGGGTGGGATTCAACCTCAATCCCTAACTTCTTTTTCTATCCTTGAAAACTGACAGATAAACAGTAATCCTGAGGTAGGTATGTCTAAAATTTGCAGCTAAGTCATGGATTCAACAAGTCCATAATTATGCATTTAAGGAATGGCAGCTAAGGGCCTAAAGCAAGAGAGTCCTTTTCTTATTTGATTGAATGACTGATTGTTCAATTATAAATTTACTAGTGAGTCCTAGAGTGACAAGGACTTTAATGACTTTTGTTCAGGATCATGTATCCTCAATGGAATGAGTATGTTGATAATGGACATTGCTTTATTGTGAGGATGGCATTTTTCTAAAGCTGCTTTGGTTGAAAAAGGATTTTTATAATTTCTTGGGAGACTAGAAGACTTTCTACAAAAAGTTTATTTCTCATTTCTCCTATTTATAATAACAAATAAAAAGTTTTGTGAGAGAACTTGAGACTAGGCTATGATTCTGGGTTAAAAATTATGCATACAAAGTTTTCAAGTAGATCTGTATTGTATGTATATATATATACTGTACTATATATATATTCCTGACAAAGCTTCTGTTTGTACTCAGTGAATATAAGGAATAATACACAGCAAAACAAGCCATAGAAAGGTTAACTTAAGAAATTATGCACTTTCCTTTATTAATTAGTAGTTCCTTTCCGTTTCTTGCTTCAATAACTTATTTCCTTACCATCATTCTCATGGAACTTGACATTTTTATTTCACTAGCGAGGAAACTAACCTTATACCAATATTTCCCTGAATGAAAGTCACTGTATTTCAGGGAATTTAGAATCCCTCCCTCCCTTTCTCCCTCCTTCCTTCCCTCCTTCCATTTTTCTCTCCTTCCCTCATGCTCTCCTTTCCTCCTTTCCCTCTGTCTACATGGGGTATTATTCTCTTATTTAACAAAGCTCTTAAAGGCATTTTTTCCTTTCACATCTCTTAACCTTCCTAATTTATCTTGGAGGGTTATTGGTTATATTTATTTAAGGGCCATGACTTAAATCAAAACCAATCTGACTTTCCAGAGCAACTAATAGGTCCTAGGCCAAGCCCCATTTGGTCATTGTTCGAGTGCTGATTGATTCAGATTGTATGTAAATAGCAATCTTTTCTGTTTTGGCCAGAAATCTGAGGATCTTCTCTTCCTTCATTCATTTTTTGACTGGGTGAAAGAACAGATTCTTTGCTTCAGTTGTTACCTACCTTTAATCATTGGATGGATGAGACTTCTCACAGAGACCTGTTGAAGACCTTAGCTTAAAAAGGCCAAAGTCTACTTTTCATCCAAGATTACCTCCAGTCATCTTGGTCTCTGTCTTACCACTGGACCTAAATGGTTCTTGAAGGGAAAGTGAGGCAGGTAACCTTGCATAGCCTTCCCTCCCTCAAATCCAACTCACTTCCCTATCTTGGTATCACCTCCCTGATATCATGGTCCTCTTTCAAAAAGAAGGACAAACAATGACAATCTCTGCTGCTGCTACTATTAGTAACAATAATACTAATAATGTCACTTTGTGAATCTTAAGATTTTGATAACACTTTCCTTAGAGCAACTATGTCAGTCAAGCAGCATATATATTATTATTTCCATTTTAATTTTGAAGAAACTAAAGCTCAGAGAAATCAAGCAACCATATTAGCAGTTTTATACATCACAGAGAATAATAGATTTATCTAAACAAGTGATAGGAGCTACTAATAAAACCATTAAGAGAATATATTGACTGAATAAATTATCCTTTTTAAAAGTACTGATCATAGAGTGAGGTCAATACATAAGTCCACTGTAAAGCATATACAATTGCTACTTTCATATAAAGTACAACAAGATAGGCCCAAGAAAAACAATATTAAATATACTGAGTCTCTTAAAATTTAATTGTAAGATGAGGTGACTTTCAAAACTATATAATAGTTGAGAGCATACATTCATTCATACAGGTCTTTAAGATTTGCACAGTGCTTTAACATTTTTTAATCATTTGATACTCACCAACCCTGAGAGGTAGATGTAATTATCTTTGCACATTTTAAAGAGCAGGAACTGGAGGCAAAGAGAGGCTAAAATTCCCTTTGCAGCATTCCAGACCTAACAAAATTATGAAGCAGGATAAGACCTCAGTCTTTTCTCCAAGTCCTGTGCTCTACCTCCTTGATATCTAGCTGAATATTTTAAAAATATTACTTATTTTTTGATCTGCTTATTAGTTGTTTTATCTGCCTCTCTAAAAAAAAAGATATATAAAATGCACAGAAGGACTCAGTGTGAAAAATCCCTCCATCCTTGCAGATCCAAAGCTGTCTATGATTTAGTAAATAAATCCTAGGAATTAAGTAGATGATTAAGTGATGGGTTTAGGGTAATATAGTTAATGTAGCAGTGTGTTAAAGTGCCTTTCTTTCCACAAGTGCTACCCTAAGTAGGATGTATGGGGTATTCAGGGAAGAACACTTGTATGAGGACTTTCTAAACTCTTTGCAAGATTGTTCATACACCATTGGTATCCACTATCATCCAACTTACACATGTAGTTCTATGAAGCTAGAGCCTATATGGAGACTATAACTTGGTAAAACAGTACTTGCAGATGGACCAAAGCCCTGTAAAGGCAACCAAAAGGCCTCAAACCCTTTGGTGAATTTAAGGGGATATCTACCCAAGCATGTGAAGACTTATCCTGGGGAAAGAGGGGGGATGGGAAGATGAAAACAATGAGACCAATTTGTTCCAAAGACCATGAAGGTGATTAGAGAAACACTATTGTATGCTTCGAGTTTGGTCAGATCATCCCTTACATGCATAGTTATCACCAGTCATTCTGATTTTTTTTTTTGTCTTGCTCCTCAACTTTAATGTCTGTGGAAGAAAGAGTGAGGTTGATGCAACTCTGATTCATTAATCCTCTGACTCCTTATATATTAGTTATTCACTTGTTTTTTGGTCCTGTCTGACTGACTCTTCATGAGTCCATTTGGGGTTTTCTTGGCAAAGATACTGGAGTTATTTGCCATTTCCTCCTCCAGCTCATTTTACAGATGAGGAAACTGAGATAAATTTGGTAAGAGACTTTCCTAAGATCACAAACTAGTAAGTGTCAGAGGTCAGACTTAAAATCAGAAAGATGAGTTTTCCTGACTCCAGGATCAACACTCTACCAACTGCATCACCTATGTGCCCACTTAGGCATCAGGAAATAATTTTTGATGTTATATATGTGTGTAGATTTCCTATTTATCTTGGGTATCACACTCTTAACAAAGAAGGTTTTTTGAAAATTTCAGCAAACATGTCTTTGATGTGGTGCCACAATCCAATCTATGATTCTACCAAGTCTGAAAGGAATGGGAAAAAAATAGCCAGTGAGTTTGAAAATCAATTCCTTAATAACAAACTAGTGTCTGAGATAGTTGAGTTGGAAGTTAGATGTTGAGACAAATTTTCTTAGAGCAGTCTCAGTGTACATATCCTTAGTAGTTCAGTTTATTCCCTTCAACATGTTGGTTGCTGTCCTTTATTCTCAAAGAGGACCAAAATGACATCACTATGTTGAGAGTCATGTCTAAGTCTGATTGAACAAGCTTAGAATGCTCTGCTACAAGTTGAATATAAATAGTCTTAAGAACATATGAGCTATTTTCTCTAACTTGATGCATCTTACATTTCAACATATACCTCAGTGGATACAATAGATTTTAGAATGTACAGGTATATATCACATTGCTCTTGACATTACCTGCTTTACATTAGAGCAGAAGTGGACATTTAATAATGAGTTCCAGGTAGTTGGATAAAGGGCGAGGACAAAGAAGTTATTTCGAGCTATCTTGGTACACATTTCAGTTCAGTTGTTAGTGAGCATGGGAGAGCATGAGAGAATATTCATCCTTATTTTGTTTTAGGTCATATGTGTTTCATTTAGTTCATCAGTAACCATTTGTTAATATTCTACTAAAATATGTCAAATACTATACTAAATCTAGGGCTACAAATATAGATGTGAAAGAGTTTCTATTTAGAAGGAGCTTATATTCAATCATGTAAAATAAGTACCATGATCTTTTTTTTTTCATACAATTGGGATGCTTATCTATCCTCCTTTTTATGTTAAAAAATAAGGATTATCATTAGGTGAAAACTTTTGGAGAACACTGACAGTATTCCATATGGTTATACTATCTAGGCTCTATTAGCTTTCTCAGATTCAAATCATTAAGGCGTCGTTGAAATATTAAAATATCATCACATATCCATTTTTATATGGGAGTAGGAAAAATATATTTCCTGTAAATTTAAAAACAGTTTTTAAGTTCCAACATAACTTTAAAACATTGATGATCTTTCCATTTCTCTTCCAATTAGGGAAAGGGTACAGACATGGATCACTGCCCATGTCAGAAAGCAGGCATGGCAAAAGCATGGTTCTAGTTCAGGGAAACCCAGAGCTCCACATTTGTTAGAATAATTGAGGAAAATTATATATAAAAATATATAATACATATTTTATTTCTCAGATAAAGTAAAACCTGATTCAACATACAGATGTTTGATTCTTTGATGTTTGAAAAGCCCTGGGTAAACAGATTTAACAGGCCTCAGCTGTGTTAAGTTAGCTCAGGTAGACAGAGGGTTTTATGATCTCATGAAGTTGAAAGAACAATTGAGTTTTTGTAGTAATTGCACTGTGAGGATCCTTGCAAAATGGAGAGGAGTTTAAAATGGTTTACTTTGCTTGAAAAGCTCTAGCAAATATTCATAATAGGAATTCCATTTCCCTTTGCTCCATCTCAGAAGTTTTCCAAGAAGAGGAGTTGGGTGACAACCATGACATGGTCTACTTTTTGAAACTTTTAAATCAGAGAGCATGAAGAATTTGCAAGATTGGCTGTTTTCCATGAACTAGGTTGTATTTAAAAAAAAAAAAAAAGAAAGAAAAATTCTCAGACTTTATCGAGAAACCACAGATAGCCATAATTTGTGTGGCTTTTATAGATAATTTATGACTTTTGCACTCAAATTAATGGCCCGTAAAAAACTCAAAACAGCAGGGTTAGGCCCAGTGCCTGAAGGGAGGGTTCTCTCTCCCAGCAGTCAGGAGTGTGCTCAGTACTAAGTGGGGTTTTAGCAAGGGCTTTCACTTGAAAATGTAAAGTTTCATTTGTACTAAGAGCTTTTGTTGCTTGGGAAATTAATCATCTGCCTCAGTCACACCCTGGCTACTCATATTCTTGTCAGGATATCTGAGAATTTTAGTAAAGGAAAAAAGTGGTGTGTGTGTGCATATATCTGTAAGTAGGGGGAGATTCCTAATTTTGTTCCTTTTTTGTTGTTTATGGACTAGAAATAGTACTGGAATTCTTCATGTATAGCACACATACATTCATGCAAAACAATGTTGAATGCTTTAATAAAACAGGAACACATGTAATTTTTCACCTGGCCTATGTGATATCTATTCCCTACATGGTGCTCTCCTGCCCTGGTTGCCCACCTTTTATGGCTTTTAAACAGTTAACATCACCTGCTTCTGTTTGCAATAAAACCCCACAGGAAATGAACAGCCAAGGTACAAGATGAAAAGAGAAAGTAATTTTCTGGGAGGGGAACAAGAGTAATTTTGTATTTTGAGGTGAAAGGGTAGGAAACCAAAAGGTGTATGAAAGATCACACATGAAACTAGAAGTCAGAAAGTGAAAGGAAAAGAAGCAAATGGAGAAAAGAGGAAAAACAAAAGGAAAAGTGAGAAGAACCTATAGGAATAGGGAGAAAAAAAATTGGAGAAAGACAAAAAATAAATGCCATGTAGTGATCAAAAAACAAGCGATGGTCATTGTGATTGGTCAGTATTTTATATTTAAGGAATACATGAACTTTAATTGGGAAAAAAAAAAGACATCTTTTGGTTTTTTTAATAACCTCCAGCAATTTTTTAGATTTATTATTTTTTAACTTTCTTGATTTTTAGAAATAGTTTACTTTTTCTAATTACATGTAGAAAATTTTAACATCATTTTAAAAACTGTTTGAGTTCCAAATTCAAGTCCTTCCCTCCCTTTGAGAAGGCAAGCAACTTATTACATTATATATGTTCAATAATGCAAAATATTTGCATAATAATTCTATTGTGACAGAAAACAGGGCAAAAAAAAAAAGAAAAATGGAGTAAAAAGAAGTATGTTTCAATCTGTTCTTTTAAGACTCCATCAGTTCTTTTACTGGAAGGTGATCACATTTTCATCAGGAGTCCTTTGGATTATCTTAAATAACTGTATGGCTGAGATCAAGTAAATCATTTACGGTTGATCATTGCACAAATATGGACAATTTTTTAATTAATAGAGATCAAAATTATTAATTTTGCATAATATAATGCTCTCTCATTTATTAGATCATAAAATTTACCTTTATCCATTGATCTGAAAGGTAAACTATCCCCTTAATTTCCTTATGGTATCATTCTTTATGTCTAAATCATGTACCCATTTAGACTTTATCTTGATGAGTATGAGATGTTGGTCTAACATAGTATCTGCCAAACAGCTTTCCAATTTTTGTCTTTGTCAAATAGTGTTTTCTTGTCCTCAAAGCTTGGACCTTTGGATTTATCAAGCATTAGATTACTATGGTCATTTACTTCAGTGTATTGTACCTAATCTATTCCACTGATCCATCTCTCTATTTCTTAGCCAATACTACTTTATAATACAGTTTGAAATTTTGTATGACTAAGTTACTTCCTTTTACATTAAAAAAATTAATTCCCTTGATATTCTTGACTTTTTGTTCTAGATGGATATTTTTTCTAGGTTTAAAAATAATTTTGGTAGTTCGATTGATACAGTATTGAATAAGTAAATTAATTTGGTTAGAATTGTCATTTTTATTGTAGTGATTTGGACCATCCATGAGAAATTAGTTTTTTTTAATTTTTAAGGCTTTTTAATTTCCCACATATGCATAGAGAATTTTCAACATTCACCCTTGCAATTTTCTCCCTCCCTTCTCCCCACTCCTTCTCCTAGATGGCAAGTAATCCAATATATGTTAAACATGTGCAATTATTCAATACATATTTCTATGATTGTCATGAGGCACAAGAAAAATCAGATCAAAAAGGAAAAAACATTAGAAAGAAAAAATTGCAAGCAAACAACAACAACAAAAAAAAGAGAAAATACTATCTTATGATCCATAGTCCCCATAGTCCTCTCTTAGAGTATAAATGACTCTCTTCATCACAAGATCATTGGAACTGATCTTATTGAAAGGTAATTTTCTTGTTGAAAAGATCCATGTTCATCAAAATTGATCATTGTATAATTTTGCTGTTGCTGTGTCTAGTGTTCTCCTGATTTTACTGACTTCAGTCAGATCATGTAAGTCTCTCCAGATCTCTCTCAAATTATCCTGCTGATCATTTCTTATAGAAAAATAGCATTCCATAACATTCATATTCTGTAACTTAGCCATTTCCCAACTGATGGGCATTCATTCAGTTTCCAGTTCCTTGCCACTACAAAAAATGTTGCTACAAACATTTTTTGCACATGTGGGTCCCTTTCCCTTTTTTATGATCTCTTTTGGATACAGGTTCAGTAGAGATATTGCTGAATCAAGAGGTATGCACAGTTTGATAGTGCTTTGAGCATAGTTCCATATTGCTCTCCAGAACTGTTAGATCAGTTCACAACTCTACTAACAATGTATTAGTGTCCCATTTTCCTACATGTCTTCCAACACTCATCATTTTCTTTCCCCATCATTTTAACCAATCTGAGATGTGTATAGTGGTATCTCAGAGTTCTCAATTTGCATGTCTCTAATCAATGAGAGAGCATTTTTTTCATAGGACTAGAAATGGTTTTAATTTCTTTATCTGAAAATTGTCTGTTCATATCCTTTGACCATTCATCAATTGTAGAATGGCTTGTATTATTAAAATTTTGAATCAATTCTCTATATATTTTAGAAATGAGACCCTTATCAGAACCCTGGGATATACAATTTTTCTCAAATTTCTCTTCTAATCTTATCTGCATTAATATAATTTAAAATTATCTATTTTGTATTTCATAATGTTTTTAGTACTTCTTTGGCCATAAATGCGTTCCTTCTCCACAGATCTGAGAGACAGATGATTTTTTGTCCTAATTTGCTTTTAGTACCACTCTTTATATCTAAATCATGAACTCATTTCAACCTTATCTTGGTGTATGATGTTAGGTGTTGGTCAATGCCTAGTTTCTGCCATAGTAATTTCCAATTTTCCCAGCGACTTTTATGAAATAGTGAGTTCTTATTCTAGAAGTCTTTGGGTTTATCAAGTACCAGATTACTGTAAACCTAATCTATTCTACTGGTCAACTACACTATTTCTTAGTGTATTTTATTTCTTTTTTTAACTTTATTTCTAATGCACTTTGTTTTATGAATTGGGAGAGAAAAATCAAAACCATGGGAGAGATTAAAGGAGTGAACATGCCATGTTTTGATTTACATTCACTCTCCCTAGTTCTTTTTCTGATTACAGTTGGCATTTTCTGTACAAAGTCTATTGGATTCCTTTGGATCACTGAACCACTGAGAAGAACCAACCATTTTGTAGTTGATCATCACACATTCTTGCTGTATATGTATGGTGTATTCCTGGACCTGTAATTCAGTCAGCATTAGTTCATGTAAACCTTTCCAGCCTTTCTGTCATCAGCTTGTTCATCATTTTTATAGAACAATAACATAATAAATAATAATAAAATAACCATCATGTACCACAACTTGTTAAACCATTTCCCAATTAATAGCCATTCTCTCCTTTTTCAATTCTTTGCTACCATAAAATGAGCTGCTATGAACATTTTTGCACACATGGGTCCTTTTCTAGTATCAAATGGTTTTGATGACTATTGCTTTATAATATAGTTTTAGTTCTGATATAGCTAGGCCACTTTCATTTGCATTGTTTTCGTTGGCAATTATTATTTGTCCAATATATCTGCCTTTATTTGTGTGAAAAGTGTTTGGAATTATATTCATATAATTCCTGGATTTGTCTTGGCAAATAGGCTCCCAAATATTTTATATTGTCTATCATTATATTAAATAGAATTTGTATGTGTATTTCTTGCTGCTGAACTCATTTTTCAATTATTTTAAAATCATCATTTTGACAAAGGATCCATAGGCTTCACTAGACTACCAAGGGATCCATGATACAAAAAAGTTAAGAACTCTGGATTAAAGAAAAGAATCAACACAGAGATCCTTTAAATATCAAGCATCTTTATAGCAACTCATCGTTAACAAAGTTTATTAACTAATTGAAATGAAGGTAGACAGAGAATCTCAGAAAGTATTATATGGAAAGTGTACAATGTGATTCCTTTTGCATTAATTTATTTAGCAAAGAAATGCCCATAAGTATTTGGTGAGACTAGATCAAACAGTTGTCTGCAGAGAGATCATGGTTGAAACCACTGGAGCTAATATTCTCACAAAGAAAAAAGTATAAAGAAAGAAAAGAAGGAAGTCTACCAAAGATTTGAAGTATACCCACATTAATGAAAAGAAATATGGATTAACAAAGGCAACTAGGTGATGCAAAAGATAAAAAGTGGGGCCTTGAGTCACAAAGACCTGAGTTCAAATCAAGTATCTTATGCTGTGTGACCATAGAAAAGTCACTTATACTGTTTGCCTTAGTTTCCTTATCTGTAAACTGGTGATGATAATAACATGTACTTCCCAGCATTATTATGAAACTCAAATGAGAAAATATTTGTAAAGTGTTTACTTAATACAGTGTCTGGCACACATGGGCAGTATATCAATATTAGCTATGATTGTGATGATGATCCAAATCAGAAAAATAAGAATAAAAACATAAATAGGTAAGAGGAGAACTGAGATCAGTGTAATAAAAATCTTATGAAGAGGAAATAACCACAAAGTCAACATTATCAGACAGTTTTAGGATTTAGAAAAGATTGTTTAATTTGACGATTAAATAACTGGTATAGCTTTGAAGAGAGCAGCTTTTGTTGAGATAATTGCTAATTATTTCATCCTTGTAGCAATCCTATAAAGAGTTATTATTTTCTACCTTTTATGGATGAAAAAACTGAGGCTGAGGAAAGTTAATTATCCCTGTACTATAGGATGTGATAAATAAGGGTCAAATTTTACAGGAATTATTAGATAATGAATGATTATGGAGTGGAGACTGCTAGAGGATAAGAGAGAGTTTATGATGAAGAATATGGTGAGAAGAGCCACTTTACCAAACATTGGTTTAAAAGAAATGAGCACAGTGATGATATCAAGAAGATCTGAGGTATAAAATAGGGAAAGATATGAAATTCACTAATTAAATAGGCCCTATGGCATACTGAATCTTATTATTTCATTGTCTAATAATTCCTGTAAAATTTGACCCTTATTTATCACATCCGATAGTACAAGGATAAACACCTGTGATGACCATTTATTAACATGTTTTATGCCTTGATTTTAGTTAATAATCAAAAAAGAAATGGAACAAAGTTATTTTGGGAGTTGCATCTGTTAAGGAATCATATATGAGGATAATCAGGTTATAGATGAATTTTTACCTTCTCTTCAAAATCTTTGCACTAAAAGCTAAGAAATAAAATTTGAATTTCACATTCTCTCCACATTTTCCTGTAATGCCTCCTCTACTTGCATATTACATATGTCAATGAGCTTTGGATGTTTAATTTTGGAGAAATAAGGCAGAAATAATTAAGGCAGGTATCATCAAGTCTGTACTCCTGATTCCACTCCCCCAGTTCCTGTACTTATAGGAAATGTAAAATTCTAATTTTTATTTTGCTAATATTCTCTTCTTACCTTTACTATATTTAATAATTCTTCCCATTACTTTTACTTGTTAATGTCAAAAGCACCTTAGAGATATGAGGTTTTTTTCCTCCTGTTTTTGATCACTTAGTTTTTCATAATAGGTAGAAACTTGAGCAGTTTGTATGTTTAACATCCTGGGCAAATCCCTTAACCTATTCATGATAGATTTTTAGGAAGAGTATTGTGAAATGTAAAGTACTTTTAAAATATATTGGAGTTCTTATTATGGAGAATCAAAATATATCTTTAATAAATGAAAACATTTCAGCATTTCTATGATCTTAAACATCAATTTGCGAATATTAATTTTTCATTAAAATTAACATAAAGCTAAATTTATTTAAAATATTATTACTACTTTGAAAGATTTATATTTTTCTGAGTAAGATTCTTTCCATTTCTAATCCTCTTCATAGAATAATTTTGATGACAATTTATCTCCCATCTGAAGTTAGGACCCTTAGAATTTTAATATTATCTACTGAGATTACAGATTACTTTGAAGAAAGCCTCACCAATTTAATAATGAAATTTTATTAGATTTAGTTAAAGAAAATCCAACACAAGTAAATGCAAATTTGCCAAGCATTAAAAATAAAACATAAGATTCATTTAAATAGCAAGCACTATTGTGTATCTAAAATACTATTTGAATTATTCACAATTTCTTTAAAAAAATTATGTTATATAATAAAGCACTCCTATAAGTTTGGGTCTCATATCTGATATATAAATGATCTTCCACTGTTTAGGAATCCTAAAAATGTTTAAGATAAAATATTGAGTGCAACTTTAAATCATTAACCAAGAAATATCCAATCTTAGATGTAACTTAAGCTTTTTCTACATTGTTTTGATTATTTGTATGAATAATATGGCTTTGAATTTTATTCTTCCAAATAAACTATTATTTAAGTATGTCTCATAGAATTCTTACTAAAGAAAGTCATTCTGGGTTCTTTTCATGTTTGCTCTCTTCCTTTGAACCTGTTTTCCTTTTTTGATATGATTGCAAGTAATGCTAGTCCAATTTCCCCAGAGATACAATCTAAGGACATTAAAAATGAAGTGAACTAGAGTTCTAATTGTACTAGAGTAACTAATTGTAATTAAACTAGAGTTTTAAGAATAATATTGTGAAAAATTCAATAAGAAAAAACGCTATGAGAAATTCTATCATAAATATCTAGAAAAAGGTGTTTTACAAAGAATAAGATGGGGGGGGGAAGTGGGGAAAACAGATTCTGTGCAGGTTAACAACATAGCTTTAGTTCATGGTGAAAGCCACTTGTCATTAGCTTTAAAAAATGGACAGTAAAAAAGTATTCAGTATTATGGATCTTTGACCTATGATTCAAATGGGAAATAGTTTCCCACTATAAAATTCCAGTCCATTTATGAGTAAGGTATGTGTATGTGATATGTATTTGTGAGTTTTTCCAAATTTAAGATAAGCAAATAATTTGTAAAATATATTTGCCATAAAAGTAAGATTGCTAATAGTAGTTTAACATGCTAAACAAAATAACTAGCATTAGCCCTTGCTAATGCAACATTAACACATACTATATAAAAGCAGTAATTTACAAGTATCAAGGTGATATAACAATCAAGAGCTCTAAAGAAAGATTTCAATTAAAGGCAGCATAGCAGCATGCAACTAAAGACACAGCACCATGCTAATTAAAGTGCAATAAGCCAACAAAACCATCAAATATTATTCTACCAGAGGCAAAATAGAAAGCTGACAAACCAATGCAATTGTTTTGTAATAAAAGCAAAGAACCAATACATAACAGACTAATATAATCAGGAAGAATGGGGGTTTCTGAGGTCATGGAAATATTGAAATTTAAAACCCACCCTTGATTGAGGGGGAAGGAAACAGAAAGAAAAAGTTGTCCCTAAATTTTCTCAATAAAAAGATAAGTATAAAAGCGAATTTGTTTATTCCATTAAATTCCAATGCATTATGTGAAGTAATTGGGTGGTTATACCCTTTCCGATCTGTACTAAATTAATATAATTAAAAGAAAAAATTCTTAATTCCCACTTTCCATTTTCATTGTGGTATAATCACTTATTTGAGCATTTGAAGTACTAAAAAACAAAATTGTTTCCTATAGTAAGTGTGACTACTACATAGAAAATTCAGATCAGTAAACAATATAGGAGAAACTTGGGGAAAGCATTAAAGAAGTAGATTTAACTACATTCTTTAAAAATGAAACTATAAACACATTTTTTTGTGGTGAAAATTGCAGTTACTGAATAGACTTTAACCAATGGAACAAATCAATGTATAGATATAACAATTGCTTTACAATGCTGTGATCTGGTGGTTATATGGCACTACTAGTATCAAAATAACTAGTGTCATTCCAGAGCAACTATAAGTAGAAATGTAGATATTTATTTAGAAATATCATGGTATGGTCCAAAAAAAAAAAAGAATTTTTACTTAGATACTGAAAAAAAAAGCAAGGCATTAATAAAAACACAAATAAATAAATCTGTCTAAGGTAATGAACCTAAGATGTGCAATTATAAAAACATCCTCAGTTGTGTATTATAAAATAAATTACAGATTTACAATCCAAACTATGAAACAAGTTAGTGTCTATGTTCTGTCCACATATTCCACAGTTAATGGATGACAAATATATATAGCAATCACCATTGTGCTAATTTAAAAAAAAAGAATTATATTTTTTCATATTTTAATGACCAAGTAGATAAATTTAGCATATGAACCTGAAAATTTTTTTTGATCTCTGAAAATTTGAAACCATATGAACTAAGGGATTTATGACATTTTAAAATATAAACAATGACATATACCTATAGTAGTACTAATCTGATGTGGAAAGGGGATGGTAAGATTATGCAATAAGATAGCCCAGGATATGCCAAATAGTCTTCTCTGACCTACAGCCAATTAGGTGTAATGTGCTTTGTGAATTTGTACCTCTTTCTTTCTAGATCAGAGGTAATTGTGTATGTAATCTTATTTCTAAAAATATTTTGGTAACTGTTGCAATATAATTTGTTGTAACCCTATCATTTTATTGTATGTATTAAAAATTTTGAGAAAGGATTCATAAGATTCATTAGATTGTCAAAATAGTACTTTACAAAAAAAGGTCAGAACTCTGTCTTATTAATAGTCTTAATAGCGTAATATTTTACAACTATATAGAATACTAGAATGCAACAATTTAAATCACATGAATTAAAATTTCAAAAAAAAAGTTTTGTCTTTCTTGTATTTCTGCAAGCCCATTATGTCTTCAGTTAATTGAAATGAGTTCACAAATAACTAGAAAGCAGCAATAAAACAATGTTGCACCAATATAAGGAATACATATCAATATGTTTTCTTTCAAGGGAAAATGAGCTTAAAAGGCAGGATTCAAAGGAAATGGTTTCCTTAGCAACAGGAAATAGATAAAAGCTCTCAGGGATGATCCTTCCACCCATGCTCCTTTTGGGTTTGGTAATGTTCCCAAACCCATAAGGGAAATATAGGGTGAATTCATCTAGAAGAAACAAAACTGCCAGTTAGTGAGCATTTGCAGCTTTTCTGAGCTGGCAAAAGTATGACAATAGTATTAATACTAAAGGTTAGGAGAGGGGGAAGCTAGGTGGAGTAGGAGATGGAGCACTAGCTCTGAAATCAGGAGGACTTGAGTTCAAATCTGACCTCAGATACTTAATACTTCCTAGCTGTGTGACACACTGGGTAGATCACTTAACCCCAATTGCCTCAGCAAAAAGAAAAAAAAAAAAAAGCTAGGAGAGTATTTTTTTGGTGTGTATTTGTGTGTGTGTGTGTGTGTGTGTGTAAATTCCCCCACTTCTTGTCTGCTTATATAATCTCAAGTCTACACATAAAAACAAAAACAAAGAAAAAAAAAAAACACTCTACATAGACTTTAATATAGCCTGTAAATCTCCCCCCAAGAATGTAATTTCCCCCAAAAGAGATAAAGATGGAGATAGTGTAGATTTTGTTCAAAGTGCCCATATGGGTTAATTGTGAATTAGTCTGAACTAGACAGTTTTGGGTTTACCTGACTGTGGCAGACTTCTCAGTTTTTCAGTCTACTCTCAGAAATACACAAGACGTCGAGTTAAACTGTGATGAAAGATCTAATCTATGATAGAAAGAATTGTGTTTCCTTAATAGTATATTCTTTTATCTATGCTTATATCCAAAAAGTATTTATTGTAGTGTGGTGTGATAGACAGGGTTTTGGAATCAGAGACATTGGTTTAAAATTCCAGTTTTGCCATTTGCAACTTCTTTCACTTTAGTAAATTTAATTCTTTTCTAGGAGATTTGCTCAAATTTGGAATTTGAAAATCTCTGATTTTCTCTCCACTTTAAAATCTCATAAACCTGAAGCATAGAATTTCGGGGGAGGTAGGAAACATAATAAACTTGGAATCAGAACATTTGAGATTCAAATCCTGACTTTGTTCCTTACTACTTCTGTGACTATATCACAAACTGAGTCTCAGTTTCAATTGGCAAAAAGACAGATACTTGACTATATCAAACTCTTGACCCACAGTTAGACAAATGATTCTCAAAATGCCTGAGTTTGTGAAATCTGAATGAAATGTTATTGGCAAATGTTTAACAAATAAACTTTAAAATAGAATAAAATATAAATAATGGTAATTTCAGGTTTTCTAAAACAATATGTAGCCCATAAATGTCTGTTTCTACTATTTGACTTTCCTGGACTAGAGTTTTCTTCTAGCTTAGAATCTATGTTTTTTATTTTCTTGTTATAGATATGGAGAAGAGGCTATAAAATAATTATTTTGAAGTCTATTTAGGAAGTCTATAAGTATGAATACAGTAAACCTAAGTGAACAATGAAAAGAAAAGTATACCAAGTTTAAAAAAAAAAAGATAATGTATATTCTAAAAGGGAAAGAGAAGCAGAGAAAAAAAAAACAATGTTGAAAACTTGATAGAAGCATTCAAATAAATCCTATTGGAATGGAGAGTTTGGTTTTTAGTAGACATGGATTTTTGAGAGGATAGGGGGAGAATAGGCATAGTACTATTGGTAAAGAGAACATAAAACAAAGTGGAAAGGTACACAAAGAAGAATGTGCCCATTGTAGTCATTCTTAGTTAACCTGACAATACTGAATTGGGGAGGGGATTGTTCTTACTAAATCTGTTTTAGCTATGGGGCATAAATGACTAGTTCATTACCCAGTAATTACTCAATAACCAGTATTTTTATCACTAAGATTCAAGCACAATCTATAGAAGAGAAAAGACTACTGAGGAACTGTGTTAATGAAGTAGTTTGGAAGTCACAGTAATGAACCAAGAATATTAGCACTTCTTGATTCTGGCATCTTAACTTGGGAGCAGGGAGAAAAGATTTGACTACCAGTGGGGAATGTCACAAAGGATGTGGTGTCATCAGGAAAATCCAGGGTCTTGTTAAAATGAGGATTTAAAAAAGGGCCATTTAAAAAGCTTAAGCATATTAGAGATTATATTGATAGTACAATGCAAATTTTTAAACATCCACCAGAAAAACCAGATAATTGGTGAATATGATGGATTAGGAACTGAGGAGTAGGACCAGAATTAAGAAGGTACAATATTGAAGATTCAGGAGATGATAATATAGTCATTTCATTTAAAGTAAACTTGAATAACTGTGATGGGGTATCTACCACAGCAGCAGGCAGATATTTTTGCCATATTCCATAAGAACTGAAGAGTGAAACCGCCCCTGAATCTGAGATACATGTAAGGATTGCAGATATCGCTCAAGGTCCTATCCACAGGTATACTTTGTATCTATAATTCTATAAGCAAATGTTTAGGATTCTTAGCTTGTTAATTTCTTTTTATCTTACAGTCATAATGTATTAAATTTTCAAAATGAACCATATGATTTACATTGATTGATAACTTCTGTGACAAACTATAGCTTGTTTTAGTGATATATTGATGACTTTAATCAGTCTAGTATAGCAGAAAGAAAGCTAAATTAGGGATGAAACCAAATTGAGTAACTTTGAGCTGGCAATGTAATTTATGTTCCTCAGTTACCTCACCCAAGGAAGCCAATATTGTACTGTGTGACAAACTTATTATTAGATCTCATAGTTTATATTTGTATGATTAAAGACTCTAGCCTCTTTCTAAAAGTATTTTTTTTGTCTCCAAGTTCTTCATATCCTTATTAATTTTGGATTTGGAACAACATACTATCTAAATTACTACAGGATATCTTTTGCCATACCCTGTGCCATCTGCACTTATATTTGTCTTTCTAGATATTTTTCAAATGATTTGTTTACAGAATCAGAATTGAAAGTGCAAAGGCATTTAAGCACTCATATAATCCCACCTACAATTCCTAAATCAAAAATAGCATTTAAGGGGACAGTGTATTAACAATATTAACAATAGTATTAACAAGTATTAGCAACAATGAATTGTTAAGGGAACAATACAAATAAACATATTCTGACAAGACCAACTAATTAACAGATTCTCATATCATTAAGATTTTTATGAAAGAGAACAATTGCTCAATAAATTTGAGAGCACTATAAGGGGAAAATGTCATCTTATTCTTATTTATTGAGACAAAATCATGGAATAGATGAGATTTCATAATACCAGAAGATTTAGAGTTTGATGAAAGATTAAGGATAATCATCTGGTCCCATCTACTCATTTTATAATCAGGATCTGTGGCCTACGTGACTTAAACAGTTTGTGCATGTTGATAATAGTATCATAACCATTATAAAAATGAAGAACTATTTGCTATTTATTTTTTACTTTCAGAACTTAATATAGTTCCTTGACTATAAGAGGTATTTACTACATTTTTCTTTTAATTTAATTGAATTGAGATTAACTTTGTTGGAAAAAAGGACAGAACAAGACAAGTTAAAAAGCCGAGAATGAGAAAACTGAACAAAACAGTCAATGTTGGTACATCAAAATCAAATTCATATTCTATTATTCAATGTTAGGTGATCCTGGATACAACAAAGTCTCTCCAAAATCTTTAACTGTAAAGATTAACATACCCAAAGAGTTATGCCTGGACAATGAATAAATATAGCTCAAAAACTAAATGATAAATCTGTTGTTGAGGTGAATGACGGGAATCACTCACTCACACTATATCAAAATCTCCTATTAGCTGATAGGACACTTATGAAAGACCTAAGTAAATGGATAATGCACATTAAGTTAAGTGTGTCCATTTTCTATATGCCAGTGTTCATTCTGCATTTTTTAACATATGACTTGCCAAGTACCCTGAACCCTGCAATAAGCTCTGGTGAGGTAATCCACCTTCAATCTTTTTAAAAAGCCTATCTGGGTAAGACTCTCAAATGTGGATTGAGCCCCTGCCAGCTACTGTAGTAATCTTAGCTCTCCACAGTGGCCTCACCTCCCCATCTCATGCTCTAATGAAGATAAGAGGAATTTCAGGAAGATGGAGTCACAGTGGTTGGTAATATCAGGTTACAGAACAGCATCTTGCATGGGGATTTGTAGTTTATGACATTCACTGAAGATGGAAAAACTAAAAAGGGAGATGAAGGGAAATAAGACTGAAACACTTGAAGAAATAGCATAAGGATTGCACAGTTAAGATTGATAAATGAGGGGGAAAAGATGGCAAAAAGAGAAATTATGGTGTTAAGACTGAAGAATTAATCAATAATAATAATTAATAATAAAAGAATTAATAAAATGACAACAATAATAGTAATAATAAAATTTATATACACTTTAAAGTTTGCAAACTACTTGTTATTACTTTATTTGATTTTATCCAAAAGATGAAGAGAGAACCTAAATGTGAATGAGATAGGATAATTGATAAAAAAGACTTTAAGGTACACTATAAATGTTCTGATGGCTTTGTTGTACTGGAATTTTTTTATGTTGAATATACTTCTAGAAATCACATTCCTAATCTACAGGATTCAGAGATCAGGCTCCATCTCTCTGTATGAAATAGCAAGTGAAAACTATTTAATTTTTGTTTAGGTGTTTGGAATATTTGAAATGGGACATGGTAAATGACACTGAAGGATAACAGCCATTTTATGTCAGACAAGGAGAACAAATAAGATTTGAGGTACATTTCTCATTTCTGGCTTTAAACTTAAAAAAAAAAAAAAACAGACAAGTATCAATTTACTCCATTATAACTTGTGAATGGACATCAGGGAAAAAACAGCAACAGACTTTTATTGAAAGGCATATTAAAAATCATCTAGTCCATCACCATATATATATATATTTTCATTTAAGGAAACTGAGTTCTAGAGAGGGTAAATGATGCATACCCAAAGTCATAGAGATAGGAAGGGGTACAGTCATTGCTTCTGTGGCTGAAGAAGATGTATCAGTGATTTGAATCTGAGAACACTGGGAATCTGGGAACATTAACTCCAGTTTCAGTTCTCTGAAAAGTATTATTTATTGAATAATGTTTATTGTGTTCTTATTGAAAAGATACAGTTTAAAAAAAAACATTCTTCTTGAACTTTGGTTGGAAATTCTACATCTGATGTGTGGGTAAATCATTCATCCTCCATGAAGCTTGTATTTCTCATCTGTTTTTAAATCTTTGAATTCCCCTATAGCTCCAAATCTATGATCTTGACAAGAGACTTATTATATAGAATATGTCATTGTATGAATATTTATCTTAATTTTACAGTACTACTGTTAACAACAAACTGAGAAAGAAAAAAAATTATTTTCAAAATGAGAGAAGTCCAAAGTTTTTTTGATCATGGTTATTTAAAGGAAATGTATCAGATCACTGCATATTGGATCAAGATGGCTTTGTTCATCCTGGATCCCTCTGTGTAATTTGAATCAAGTCAAGTAAATAAGACTTTATTACGTGTCTACTAGGTAGGCAGTATAAGTAAATATATAGAAAGAAAACAAAGCAAAAAAAAAAGTGCTCTCTAATTTCAAGGGAGGTAGAAAGAAAGAAAACTCAGAATTCAGAGAAATTTATCATCTCCAAAACAATGTAACATAGTAGCACCAGACAAAGAAGGCTTCACTAAATAGGACACCCAGTCTAGGAGTAGTTTAAATTCAATTGAACACCAGCATCCTTCTCAGGTCAACTTTAGCTGATGATATGCCAACATGAAGAATAAAGAATACAATGTAAAACAGAATAAGATAGAGAATTTCTTAGTACTGAGATATAGTAGAGATATGAAAGATGCCATAAAGGGAGAGAAAAAAGACTGTCAAATTATTTGGCAGTAAAATGTTCCTAGATTGAAGAAGTCAGAAGTGTTACAGACAACCCCTCAATCTCATTCCTTTTATAAAATGCTACTGTTAAACCCATCCATATAGAAAAGCTCTCTTTCCCTATGCCATTGGCACAATGTTTATTTCACAGGTTTCTTGTAAACTTGTGGAAATTCTTTGGCCTAAAATGTACTGTATTTTTTTTCATAATTTATATTTAATTATTTTTATAAACCATTGAGTTCTCTGTAAATTTTAAGTCTAAGATTTAGAACAGGTAGGTTTTACTAATAAATATTATTTGAGTTTTATTATGATAAATGAAGAATGTGATAAGATCTAGGAGAGAGAGGGGGGAGAGAGAAAGAGAGAGAGAGAGAGAGAGAGAGAGAGAGAGAGAGAAAGAGAGACACAGAGAGAGAGAGAGAGAGAAAGAGAGAGAGAGAGAGAGAGAGAGAGAGAGAGAGAGAGAGAGAGAGAGAGAGAGAAAGAGAGAGAGAGAGAAAGAGAGAGAGAGAGAGATTGTTAGATTCTGATGTATTACCTATTTCTTTTCTACGTTCCCCCATTTATCAGTAAGGGAAAAATACCATTGACAAAAGACACTGTCAGCAACTATTGAAATGCCAAAGAATTTGACAATGTCTGTCACAATCTTGGAAAACTCTTTCATTAATGTCTTCATTCAATTGTACTCACTCTTGTCTCCTAGTGGATAACTACCCTTGGACAAGTTAGTGCTAGTCACTTGTTGCTTCTTTGCTAAAATTACTATTAAGGCTGAAATGATTTAGGATTTCTCAGTACTAATTAGACTAAGGCACAGAATGAGATAGGATATGCACCTGTGAACATAATGAAATAAGATTCTTTAAAAAGAGAGAAGATGAAAACAGGAATTATCCATATAGTATTTTTGGATACTATTTTGGAGGATATTCATTAACTTTACAGATTCTCCCATTGCTCCAGATTTTTAAACTACTTTTAGAATTAATTCTTAAGCTGGACAAGGTGACACAACTTTTAAGCAAAGCATATTTGCTTTAATTACCTTTTCCACATTTTATTCTCAGAATTTTTTGAATAAAAAAAGTTTATCAGCAAGGTGATTCAGGCCAATTCCAATGGATTTGTGATGCAGAGAGACATCTGTACCCAGAGAGAGGACTATAGGGACCGAGTGTAGATCACAGCATAGTATTTTCACTTTTTTGTTTTTGTTTGATTGCTTTTTGTTTTCTTTCTCATTTTTTTCCTTTTTGATCTGATTTTTCTTGTTCAACAAGATAGTTGTGGAAATATGTGTAGAAGAGTTGCACATTTAGCATATATTGGATCACTTGCTGTCTGGAGGAGGAGTGGGGAAGGGAGGGAGGAAAACATTGGAACAACAGGTTTTGCAAGGGTGAATGTTGAAAACTATACATATATTTTGAAAATAAAAAAGCTTTAAAAAGAAAAAAAAGTTTGGTGAGGACACCCTCACGAACCTTGAAGATATTTCACACACACACACACACACACACACACACACACACGAAAGAGAGAGAGAGAGAGAGAGAGAGAGAGAGAGAGACAGAGAGAGAGACAGAGAGAGGAGAGAGAGAGAGAGAGAAAGAGAGAGAGAGAGAGAGAGAGAGAGAGAGAGAGAGAGAGAGAAGAGAGAGAGAGGAGAGAGAGAGAGAGAGAGAGAGAGAGAGAGAGAGACAGACAGACAGTCAGACAGAGAGAGACAGAGACCGAGACAGAGAGAGGGGGAGGGAAGGAGAGAATAAGGAAGGGAGGCAGGGAGGAAGGGAGAAGCAGGGAGAGACAGAGAGAAACAGGCAGAGACAGAGACAAAAAGAACAAACCTGTTTTTGACTGTGCAATTTAAAATTGTTATTAATGTGTGATATAAAGGCAGATGATGTCCTTATCAGATATATAGATAATAAGAAGTTTGAAAGGACAATAATGTATTAGTATACACAATTGGTTCCAAAAAGATCTCAATAAACTAGAATGTAACAGTAAAGAGATGAACTTTTAACAGTGAAAAAGGTTAGTTTCTATATTTGGATTTAAAAAGTGATAACACAAGTACAAGAGGGAGAATGTTCTTCGCTTTGTTTCCTATCATTCACTTCAGGACTGATATTATTCCGTTTTCATCAGTATATATAGCTATTGGAGATTGATCTGGAATTAGAGCTCCTATAAATGAATCTTGCCATCTACTTACAAAACTCTGTTAATGTTTCTCTTTGGCCTACTTGGCTACTTTCCTAGCATATGTAGTGTGTATCTCTGGAAAACTTCCAAACAATTAGCAAACTGCTGTGCACTGTGGGGCATCACTAACTCTGACAACCTACTTGTCTAGATTTCTAAATATTATGATTGGAGCACTTTCTTCTGTTACCATGCTTGACACCTTTTCTAAGCTTTGTCCTATTGTCCTCTATTGCACACTTCACCCACTTAGTCTTAGAAGCCTATATGTCTAGTCTTCAGTTACTAGCCATTCACAATTTTATCTTGCCAGATGCCTCCCAAGAATGATATTATCTATCTCTGGCTGTCTATTTCTATCTCCATTTACTCCTTTTTTTTAAAATAAAGGTTTTATTAACAAAGCTACTCACTTTAGTCTATATCTCAAAGCTCATAAAAAAGTTAAAATGACCTATATGTGCAAATATGTTTGTAGCAGCCCTTTTGTGTGGCAAGAAATTGGAAAATGAGTGGATGCCCATAATTTGAGAAATGGCTGAAAATATTATGGTATATGAATGGTCTAGAATAATATTTTTCTATAAGAAATGATCAGTAGGATGATTTCAGAAAGCCTAGAGATCTGATCCTAACTGAAGTGAGTAGCA